>NW_022097774.1:0-106458 GCF_006542625.1 Nomascus leucogenys
CTTTCTGTAGAAACTGCAAGCAGACATTCGGAGCGCTAAGAGTTCTCTAGCAGAAAAGCCATATCTTCATATAAAATCTACACAGAAACATTCTGCGAAACTTCTTTCTGATCTGTGCATTCAACTAACAAAGATGAACCTTACTTTTGATTGAGAAGTTCTGAACCTCTCTTTCTGTAGAAACTGCAAGCGCACATTCAGAGCGCAAAGAGGTCTATAGTAAAAAAAGGAATATCTTCACATAAAAACTACACAGAAGCATTCTGTGAAACTTCTTTCTGATCTGTGCATTCAACTAGCAGTGTTGAACCTTACATTTGATTGAGCAGTTCTGAAAATCTCTTTCTGTAGTAACTGCAAGCGGACATTCAGAGCGCTAAGGGGCCAAAAGTGGAAAAAGGATTATCTTCAAATAAAAACTACACAGAAGCATTCTGCGAAACTACTTTCTGATCTGTGCATTCAACTAGCAGAGTTAAACCTTACTATTGATTGAGAAGTTGTGAAAATCTTTTTCTTTTTAAATTCAAGTGGACATTCATAGGGCTACGGAACCTATAAGTGGAAAAGGAATAACTTCAATAAAAACTACACAGAAGCATTTTGCGAATCTTCTTTCTGATCTGTGCATTCAACTGACAGGGTTAAACCTTGTTTTGATTGAGAAGTTGTGAATCAGTCTTTCTGTAGAAACTGCAAGCGGACATTTGGAGCGCTAAGGGGCCTATAGTGGAGAAAGGAATATCTTCAAATAAAACTATGCAGAAGCATTCTGTGAAACTTCTTTCTGATCTGTGCATTCAACTAGCAGCATTGAACCTTACATTTGATGAGGAGTTTTGGAAACACTCTTTCTGTAGGAACTGCAAGCGGAAATTCGGAGCCTTAAGGGGACAATAGTGCAAAAAGTAATATCTTCTAATAAAAACTACACAGAATCATTCTGCAAAACTTCTTTCTGATCTGCACATTCAACTAACAGAGTTGAAACTTACTCTTGACAGAGAAGTTCAGAAACTGTCTTTATGTGTAAACTGCAAGCGGACATTCTCAGTGCTAAGGGGCCTATAGTGGAAGAAGGAATATCTTCAAATAAAAAATACACAGAATCATTGTATTAAACTTCTTTCCGATTCGTGCTTCCAACTAACAGAGTTCAACCTTACTTTAGATTGAAAAGTTCTGAAACACTCTTTCTGTAGAAACTGCAAGCGGACATTCGGAGCACTAAGAGGCCTGTAGTTAAAAAAGGAATATCTTCAAATAAAAACTACACAGAAGCATTCTGCTAAACTTCTTTCTGATCTGTGCATTCAACTAACAGAGTTAAACCTTACTTTTGATTGAGAAGTTGTGAAATTCTCTTTCTGTATAAACTGCAAGCGGACATTCGGAGTGCTAAGGGGCCTATAGTAGAAAAAGGAATATCTTCAAATAAAAACTACACAGAAGCATTCTGCGAGACTTTTTTCTGATCTGTGCATTCAACTGGCAGAGCTGAACCTGACTTTTGATTGTGCAGTGTTGAAAAACTCTTTTTGTAGAAACTGCAAGCGGAAATTCGGAGCGCTAAGAGGCCTATAGTGGAAAAAGGAATACCTTCACATAAAAACTACACAGAAGCATTCTGCGAAACTTCTTTCTGAACTGGGCATTCAACTAGCAGAGTTGAACCTTACTTTTGATTGAAGAGTTTGAAACACTGTTTCTGTAGAAAGTGCAAGCGGACATTCGGAGCGCTAAGGGGCCTATAATTGAAAAAGGAATATCTTCAAATAAAAACTACTCAGAAGCATTCTGCGAAACTACATTCTGATCTGTGCATTCAACAAGCAGAGTTGAACCTTACTTTTGATTGAGCAGTTCTGAAACTCTCTTTCTGTAGAAACTGCATGCGGACATTCAGAGCGCAGAACGGCCTATAGTGGAAAAGGAATATCTTCAAATAACAACTACACAGAAGCATTCTGTGAAACTTGTTTCTGATCTGTGCATTCAACTAACAGAGTTGAAGCTTACTTATGATTGGGCAGTTCTGACACACTCTTTCTGTAGAAACTGTAAGCCAACATTCGGAGTGCTAAGGGGCCTATAGTGGAAAAAGGAATATCTTGAAATGAAAAGTACAATGAAGCATTCTGCAAAACTTCTTACTCATCTGTGAATTCAACTAGCAGAGTTGAATCTTAATTTGATTGAGGAGTTCTGAAACACTATTTCTGTAGAACCTGCTAGTGGACATTCACAGCACTAAAGAGCCTATAGTGGGAAAAGGAATATCTTCAGATAAAAACTACACAGAAGTATTCTGCGAAACTTCTTTCTGTTCTGTGCACTCAACTAGCAGATGTGAACCTTACTTTTGATTGAAGAGTCCTGAAACAGTCTTTCTGTAGAGACTGCAAGTGGAGATTTGGAGCGCAAAGGGCCTATAGTGGAAAAAGTTATATCTTCAAATAAAAAGTACACAGAAGAATTCTGTGAAACTCCTTTCTGATCTGTGCATTCAACTAACAGAATTGAACCGTACTTTTGATTGAGAAGTTCTGAAACTCTCTTTCTATAGAAACTGCAAGCGGATATTCAGAGTGCTAAGAAGCCTATAGTAGAAAAAGCAATGACTTCAAATAGAAACTACGCAAAAGCATTCTGCAATCCTTCTTTCTGATTTGTGCATTCAACTAGCAGAGTTGAACCTTACTTTTGATTGAGGAGTTTTGAAACACACTTTCTGTAGAAACTGCAAGCGGACATTCAGAGCGCTAAGGGGCCGAGAGTGGAAAAAGTAATATCTTCAAATAAAAACTACACAGAAGCAATCTGTGAAACTTCTTACTGATCTCTTCATTCAACTAACAGAGTTGAACGTTACTTTTGATTGAGCAGTTCTCAAACACTCTTTCTGTAGAAGCTGCAAGCGGACATTCGGAGCGCTAAGAGGCCTATAGTGGAAAAAGGAATATCTTCAAATAAAAACTACACAGAAGCATTCTGCGAAAGATCTTTCTCATCTGTGCATTCAACTAACACAGTTGAACCTGACTTTTGATTGAGAAGTTCTGAAACTCTCTTTCTGTAGAAACTGCAAGCAGACATTCGGAGCACTATGAGTTCTCTAGCAGAAAAGTAATATCTTCATATAAAAACTACACAGAAGCATTCTGCGAAACTTCTTTCTGATCTGTGCATTCAACTAACAGAGTTGAACCTTACTTTTGATTGAGCAGTTCTGAAACACTCCTTCTGTAGAAACTGCTAGCAGACATTCAGAGCGCTAAGAGGCCTATAGTGGAAAAAGGAATATCTTCAAATAAAAACCACACAGAATCATTCTGTGAAACTTCTTTCTGTTTTATGCATTCAACCAGTAGATTTGAACCCTACTTTTGATTGAGCATTTCTGAAACACTCTTTCTGTAGAAACTGCAATCAGACATTCGGAGCACTAAGGGGCCTATAGCGGAAAAAGGAATATCTTCAATTAAAAATAACACAGAAGCATTCTGCGAAACTTCTTTCTGATACATGCATTCTACTAGCAGAGTTGAACCTTCATTTTATTGAGCAGTTCTGAAACACTCTTTCTGTAGAAACTGCAAGCGGACATTCAGAGCACAAAGGAGCCTATAGTGGAAAAGGAATATCTTCAAATAAAAACTACACAGAAGCATTCTGTGAAACTTCTTTCTCATCTGTGCATTCAACTAGCAGAGTTGAACCTTACTTTTGATTGAGCAGTTCTGAAAGACTCTTTCTGTAGAAACTGCAAGCAGACATTCGGAGCGCTAAGGGGCCTATAGTGGAAAAAGGATTATCCTCAAATAACAAGTGCACAAAAGCATACTGCGAAACTTCTTTCTGATCTGTACATTCAACTGACAGAGTTGAACCTTACTTTTGATTGAGAAGTCCTGAACTCTCTCTCTGTAGAACTGCAAGCGGACATTTGGAGCACGAAGGGGCTTATAGTGGAAAAAGGAATGTCTTCAAATAGAAACTACACAGAAGCATTCTCTGAAAGTTATTTCTGATCTGTGCATTCAACTAACAGATTTGAACCATACTTTTGATTGAGAAGTTCTGAAAGTCTCTTTCTGTAGAAATTGCAAGTGGACATTCGGAACGCTAAGAGGCCTATTGTGGAAAAAGATGTATCTTCAAATAAAAACTGCACAGAAGCATTCCTCGAAACTTCTTTGTGATCTGTGCATTCAACTAGCAGAGTTGTACCTTACATTTGATTGAGCAGTTCTGAAACACTCTTTGTGTAGATACTACCGGCAGACCTTCTGAGCGTTAAGGGGACTATAGTGGAAAAAGGAATAACTACAAGTAGCAACTACACGAAAGCATTCTGCGAACCTTCTTTCTGATCTGTGCATTCAACTAGCAGAGTTGAACATTTCTTTTTAATGAGAAGTTCTGAAACTCTCTTTCTGTAGAAACTGCCATCGGACAATTTGAGCACAAAGAGGCCTATAATGGAAAAAGGAATATCTTCAAATAAAAATTACACAGAAGCATTCTGCGAAACTCCTTTCTGATCTGTGCTTTGAACTAGGAGAGTTGAACCTCACTTTTGATTAAGCTTTTCTGAAACAATCTTTCTGTAGAAACTGCAAGCGGACATTCCGAGCAAGAAGGGGCCTATATAGGAAAAAGGAATATGTTCTAATAAAAACTACACAGAAGCATTCTGCGAAACTTCTTTCTCATCTGTGCATTCAACTAGCTGAGTTGAACCTTACTTTTGATTGAGTAGTTCTGAAACTCTCTTTCTGTAGAAACTGCAAGCGGATATTCCGAATGCTTTGTGGCCTATAGTGGAAAAAGGAATATCTTCAAATAAAAACTACAGAGAGGCATTCTGCGAAACATCTTTTGGTTCTGTGCATGCAACTAACTGAGTTGAACCCTACTTTTGATTGAGAAGTAATGAAACTCTCTTTCTGTAGAAACTGCAAGTGGACTTTCGGAGGGCTAAGTGGCCAATAGTGGATAAAGGAATATCTTCAAATAAAAACTACACAGAAGCATTCTGTGAAACTACTTTCTGATCTGTGCATTCAACTAACAGAGTGGAAACTTACTTTTGATTGAGAAGTTCTGAAACTCTCTTTTTGTAGAATCTGCAAGCGGACATTCGGAGCACTAAGGGGCCTATAGTGGAAAAAGGAATATCTTCAAATAAAAACTACACAGAAGCATTCTGCGAAACTTCTTTCTGATCTGTGCATTCAACTAACAGAGTTGAACCTTACTTTTGATTGAGAAGTTCTGAAACTCTCTGTAGAAACTGCAAGCGGACATTCAGAGCGCTAAGGGGCTTATTGTGGAAAAAAGAATATTTTCAATTAAAAACTACACAGAAGCATTCTGCAAGACTTCTTTCTGATCAATGCATTTAACTAGCATAGTTGAACCTTACTTTGGATTAAGGAGTTTTGAAACAATTTTTTTGTAGGAACTGCAAGCAGACATTCGGAGGGCTAATGGGCCTATACTAGGAAAAGGAATATTTTCAAATAAAAACTAAACAGAAACATTCTGGGAAACTTATTTCTGCTGTGTGCATTCAACTATCAGAGTTGAACCATACTTTTGATTGAGCAATTCTGAAACCCTCTTTCTGTTGAATCTGCAACCGGACATTCAGAGCGCTAAGTGGCCAATGGTGGAAAAAGGAATATCTTCAAATAAAAACTACACAAAATTTTTCTGAGAAACTTCTTTCTGATCTGTGAATTCAACTAGCGGAGTTGAACTTTACTTTTGATTGAGCAGTTCTGAAACTGTCTTTCTGTAGAAACTACAGCCAGACATTCTGAGCGCTAAGGTGCCTATAGTGGAAAAAGGAATACCTTCAAATAGGAACTACACAAAAGAATTCTGCGAAACTTCTTTCTGATCGGTGCATGCAACTAGAGGAGTTGAAACTTTCTTTTGATTGAGAAGTTCTGAAACTCTCTTTCTGTGAAAACTGCCATCGGAGATTTGAAGCTCAAAGGGACTATAGTGGAAAAAGGAATATTTTCAAATAAAATCTACACAGAAGCATTCTGTGAAACTTCTTTATGTTCTGTGCATTCTACTAGCAGAGTTGAAACTTACTTTTGATTGAGAAGTTCTGAAACACTCTTTCTGTAGAAACTGCAAGTAGACATTCAGAGTGAGAAGGGGCCAATAGTGGAAAAAGGAATACCTCCAGATAAACACAACACAGAAGCATTATGCGAAACTACTTTCTGATCTGTGCATTCAACTAGCAGAGTTGAACCTTACTTTTGATTGAGCAGTTCTGAAACCCTCTTTCTGTAGAAACTGCAACTGGACATTCGGAGCGCTAAGGGGCCTATAGTGGACAGAGGAATATCATCAAAGAAAAACAACACAGAAGCATTCTGAGAAACTTCTTTCTGATCTGTGCAATCAGCTAACAGATTTGAAAATTACTTTTGATTGAGAAGTTCTGAAACTCCCTTTCTATAGAAACTGCAAGCGGACCTTCAGAGCTCTAAGTGTCCTATAGTGGAAAAAGGAATAACTACAAATAAAAAATACACAGAAGCATTCTGTGAAACTTCTTTCTAATGTGTGCATTCAACTAGCGGGGTTGAACCTTACTTTTGATTGAGCTGCTCTGAAACACTCTTTGTGTAGAAACTGCAAGCGGCCATTCGGAGTGCTAAGGGGCCCATAGTGGAAAAAGGAATATCTTCAAATACAAACTACACAGAAGCATTCTGCGAAACTTCTTTCTGATCTGTGCATTCAACTAGCAGAGTTGAAACTTAGTTATGAATGTGCAGTTCTGAAACACTCTTTCTGCAGAAACTTCAAGCGGACATTCACAGAGCTAAGGGGCCTGTACTGGAAAAAGGAATAACTTCAAATAAAAACTACACAGAAGCATTCTGTGAAACTTCTTTCTGTTCTGTGCATTCAAGTAACAGAGTTGAAGCTGACTTTTGATTGAGGAGTTCTGAGTCACTCTTTCTGTAGAAACTGCAAGTTGACATTCATAGCGCTAAAGGGCCTATAGTGGAAAAAGAAATATCTTCAAATAAAAACTACAAAGAAGCATTCTGTGAAACTTCTTTCTGTTCTGTGCATTCAACTAAGAGAGTTGAACCTTACTTTTGATTGAGAAGTTCTGAAACTCTCTCTCTGTAGAAACTGCAAAAGGACATTCTGAGCGCTTAGGGGCCTATAGCATAAAAAGGAATATTTTCAAATAAAAACTACACAGAAGCATTCTGCAATACTTCTTTCTAATCTTTGCATTGAACTAACAGAGTTGAACTTTACTTTTGATTGAGGAATTCTGAAACACTCTTTCTGTAGAAACTGCAAGCGGACATTCAGTGCGCTAAGGGGGCTAAGAGTGTTTCAGAAATACTCAGTCAAAATTAAGGTTCAACTCTGCTAGTTGAATGCACAGATCAGAAAGAAGTTTCACAGAATGCTTCTGTGTAGTTTTTATTTGAAGTTATTCCTTTTTTAAATATAGGCCCCTTAGCACTCCGAATGTCCGCTTGAAGTTTCTACAGAAAGAGAGTTTCAGAACCTCTCAATCAAAAGTAAGGTTCAACTTTGTTAGTTGAATGCACAGATCAGAAAGAAATTGCACAGAATGCTTCTGTGTTGTTTTTATTTGAAGATATTCCTTTTTCCACTATAGGCCCATTAGTGCTCCGAATGTCCAATTGTACTTTCTACATAAAGACATTTTCATAACTGCTCAATCAAAAGTAAGGTTCAGGATGGCCGAATAGGAACAGCTCCGGACTCCAGCTCCCATCCCCAGCAACGCAGAAAACGGGTGATTTCTGCATTTCTGCTTGAGGTACCGGTTTCATCTCACTAAGGAGTGCCTGACAGTGGGTGCAGGACAGTAGGTGAAGCACACTGTGCGCAAGCGGAAGCAGGGCGATTCATTGCCTCACTCGCGAATTGCATGGGGTCGGGGAGTTCCCTTTCCTAGTCAAAGAAAGGGGAAACAGACAGCTCCTGGAATATCAGGTCTGTCCCAACGGGCCTGTCAAACTGCACACTAGGAGATTGTGTCCCACACCTGGCTCCGAGGGTCCTATACCCACGCCCACGGAGTCTCGCTGATTGCTAGCAGAGCAGTCTGAGATCAAGCTGCAAGGTGGCAGCGAGGCTGGGGGTGGGGCGCCCGCCATTGCCCAGGCTTGCTTAGGTAAACAAAGCAGCCAAGAAGCTCGATCTGGGTGGAGTCCACCACAGCTCAAGGAGGCCTGCCTGCCTCTGTAGGCTCCACCTCTGGGGGCAGGGCACAGACAAAAACTCAGCAAGAACCTCCACAGTCTTAATTGTCCCTGTCTGACTGACAGCTTTGAAGAGAATAGTGGTTTTCCCAGCACGCAGCTGGAGATCTGAGAACGGACAGACTGCCTCCTAAAGTGGGTCCCTTACTCCTGAGCAGCCTAACTGGGTGGCACCCCCCCAAGTAGCGACAGACTGACACCTCATTCAACCGGGTACTCCTCTGAGACAAAACTTTCAGAGGAAATATCAGATAGCTGAATTTGTGGTCTCACGAAAATCCGCTGTTCTGCAGCCACCGCTGCTGACACCCAGCCAAACAGGGTCTGGAGTGGACCTCTAGTAAACTCCAACAGACCTGCAGCTGAGGGTCCTGTCTGGTAGAAGGAAAACTAACAAACAGAAAGGACATCCACAACAAAATCCCATCTGTACATCACCATCATCAAAGACAAAAAGTAGATAAAACCACAAAGATGGGGAAAAAACAGAGCACAAAAACTGGAAACTCTAAAAAACAGAGCACCTCTCCTCCTCCAAAGGAACACAGTTCCTCACCAGCAATGGAACAAAGCTGGATGGAGGATGACTTTGACAAGTTGAGAGAAGAAGGCTTCAGACGATCAAACTACTCTTAGCTACGAGAGGAAATTCAAAACAATAGCAAAGAAGTTAAAAACTTTGAAAAAAATTAGAAGAATGGATAACTAGAATAACCAATGGAGAGAAGGGCTTAAAGGAGCTGATGGAGCTGAAAGCCAAGTTTTGAGAACTACGTGAAGATTGCAGAAGCCTCAGTAGCAGATGTGATCAACTGGAAGAAAGGGTATCAGTGATGGAAGATGAAATGAATGAAATGAAGCGAGAAGGGAAGTTTAGAGAAAAAAGAATAAAAAGAAATGAACAAAGCCTCCAAGAAATTTGGGACTATGTGAAAAGACCAAACCTACGTCTGATTGGTGTACCTGAAAATGATGGGGAGAATGGTACCAATTTGGAAAACACTCTGCAAGATATTATCCGGGAGAACTTCCCCAATCTAGCAAGGCAGGCCAGCATTCAGATTCAGGAAATACAGAGAACGCCACAAAGATACTCCTTGAGAAGAGCAACTCCAAGACACATAATTGTCAGATTCACCAAAGTTGAAATGAAGGAAAAAATGTTAAGGGCAGCCAGAGAGAAAGGTCGGGTTACCCACAAAGGGAAGCCCATCAGACTAACAGCTGATCTCTCAGCAGAAACTCTACAAGCCAGAAGAGAGTGGGGGCCAATATTCACCATTCTTAAAGAAAAGAATTTTCAACCTAGAATTTCCTATCCTGCCAAACTAAGCTTCATAAGTGAAGGAGAAATAAAATACTTTACAGACAAGCAAACGCTGAGTGATTTTGTCACCACCAGGCCTGCCCTAAAAGAGCTCCTGAAGGAAGCAGTAAACATGGAAAGGAACAACTGGTACCAGCCACTGCAAAAACACGCCAAATTATAAAGACCATCGAGGCTAGGAAGAAACTATAGTAACTAACGAGGAAAATAACCAACTAAAATCATAGTGACAGGATCAGATTCACACATAACAATATTAATGTTAAATGTAAATGGGCTAAATGCTCCAACCAAAAGACACAGATTGGCAAACTGAATAAGGAGTCAGGACCCATCAGTGTGCTGTATTCAGGAAACCCATCTTACGTGCAGAGACACACATAGACTCAAAATAAAGGGATGGAAGAAGATCTATCAAGCAACTGGAAAACAAAAAAAGGCAGGGGTTGCAAACCTAGTCTCTGATAAAATAGACTTTAAACCAACAAAGATCAAAAGAGACAAAGAAAGAGACAAAACTGCTTTCTGATCTGTGCATTCAAGTAGCACAGTTGAACCTTACTTTTGATTGAGCAGTTCTGAAACACTCTTTCTGTAGAAACTTCAGGCAAACATTCGTATTGCTAAGGGGCCTATAGTGGAAAAAGGAATATCTTCAAATTAAAAAAAAAAGAAGCATTCTGTGAAACTACTTTCTGATCTGTGCATTCAACTTGCAGAGATGAACCTTACCTTTGATTGAGCAGTTCTGAAACACAGTTTCTCTAGAAACTGCAAGCGGACATTTGGAAGGCTAATGGGCCAATACTGCAAAAAGGTATATCTTCAAATAAAAACTACAAAGAAGCATTCTGTGAAACTTCTTTCAGATCTGTGCATTCAACTAGCATAGTTGAACCTCACTTTTGATTGAGCAGTTCTGAAAATCTCTTTCTGTAGAAACTGCAAGTGTACATTCGGAGCGCTAAGGGGCCTATAGTGGAAAAAGGAATATTTTCAAATAAAAACTGCAGAGAAGCATTCTGCGAAACTCCCTTGTGATCTGTGCATTCAACTAGCGTAGTTGAACCTTACATTTGATTGAGCAGTTCTGAAAATCTCTTTCTGTAGAAACTGCAAGTGGACATTCAGAGGGCTAAGGGGCCTAAAATGGAAAAAGGAATAACTTCAAATACGAAGTACACAGAAGCATTCTGTGAAAATTCCTTCAGATCCGTGCATTCAAATAACGGAGTTGAACCTTACTTTTGACTGAGAAGTTCTGAAACTCTCTTTATGTAGAAACTGCAAGCAGACATTCGGAGCGCTAAGGGGCCTATAGTGGAAAAAGGAATATCTTCAAATAAAAACTATATAGAAGCATTCTGCGAAACTTATTTCTGATCTGTGAATTCAAGTAAGGGAGGCCAATCTTACTTTTGATTGAGAAATTCTGAAACTCTCTTTCTGTAGAAACTGCAGGCGGACATTCGGAGCTCTAAGGGGCCTACAGTGGAAAACGGACTACCTTCAACTAAAAAATACACAGAAGCATTCTGCGAAACTTCTTTCTGAGCTGTGTGTTCAACTAGCAGAGTTGAAACTTACTTTTGACTGAGGACATTTGAAACACTCTTTCAGTAGAATCTGCAAGAGGACATTGAGAGCGCAAAGGGGACTGAAGTGGGAAAAGAAGTAACTTCAAAAAAAACTAAACCATAGCATTCTGACAAAATCCTTTCTGATCTGTGCATTCAACTAACAGAGTTGAACCTTACTTTTGATTGAGCAGTTGTGAAACATTTTTTCTGTAGAAACTGTAGGCGGACATTCGGAGCATGAAGTAGCCTATAGTGGAAAAAGGAATATCTTCAAATAAAAACTACACAGACGAATTCTGCGAAATTCCTTCTGATCTGTGCAATCAACTAGCAGAGTGAAACCTTACTTTTGATTGAGCAGTTCTGAAACCCTCTTTCTGTAGAAAATGCAAGCGGACATTAGGAGCGCTAAGTGGCCTATAGTGGGTAAAGGAATATCTTCAAATAAAAACTACACAGAAGCATTCTGTGAAACTTCTTTCTGATCAGTGCATTCAACGAACAGAGTTGAACCTTTCTTTCGATAGAGCAGTTCTGAAACACTCTTTCTGTAGAAACTGCCAGCTTACATTCAGAGCGCTAAGGGGCTTATAGTGGAAAAAGGGCTATGTTCAAATAAAAACTACACAAAAGCATTCTGTGAAACTGCTTTCTGATCTGTGCATTCAACTAACAGAGTTGAAACTTACTTTTGATTGAGGAGTTTGGAAACACTCTTTCTTTAGGAACTGCAAGTGGACATTCGGAGCGCTAAGAGGCCTACCGTGGAAAAAGGAATACCTTCAAATAAAAACTACACAGAAGCATTCTGTGAAACTTCTTTATGATCTCCGCATTCAACTAACAGAGTTGAACCTTATGACTGAGGAGTTTGGAAACACTCTTTCTGTAGAAACTGCAAGTCGACATTCAGAGCGCTAAGAGGCCTATCATCGAAAAAGGAATATCTTCAAATCAAAACAGCACAGAAGCATTCTGTGAAACTTCTTTCTCATCTGGGAATTCAACTAACAGAGTTGAACCTTATATTTGATTGAGGAGTTCTGAAACAATCTTTCTGTAGAAACTGCAAGTGGACATTCGGCGCGCCAAGAAGCCTATCATGGAAAAAGGAATATCTTCAAATAGAAACAACACAGAAGCATTCTGTAGAAACTTCATACTGATCTGTGCATTCAACTAACAGAGTTGAACCTTACTTTTGATTGAGGAGTTTCGAAACACGCTTTCTGTAGAAATCGCAAGTGGACATTTGGAGCGCTAAGAGGCCAATAGTGGAAAACGAATATCTACAAATCAAAAGTACACAGAAGCATTCTGTGAAACTTTTTTCTTATCTGTGCATTCAACTAAGAGAGTTGAACCTTACTTTTGATTTAGGAGTTTGGAAGCACTCTTTCTGTAGAAACTGCAATTGGATATTCGGAGTGGTAAGTGGCCAATTGTGGAAATAGAATATCTTCAAATAAAAACTACACAGAAGCATTCTGTTAAAGTTCTTTGGGATCTGTGCTTTCAACTAACAGAGTTGAAGCTTACTTTTGATTGAGGAGTTTGGAAACTGTCTTTCTGTAGAAACTGCAAGTGGACATTCGGACCGCTAAGAGGCCTATCATGGAAAAAGGAATATCTTCAAATAAAAAATAGAAAGAAGCATTGTGTGAAAC
This sequence comes from Nomascus leucogenys, assembly GCF_006542625.1. NCBI lineage: Eukaryota > Metazoa > Chordata > Mammalia > Primates > Hylobatidae > Nomascus > Nomascus leucogenys. The sequence continues at coordinate 12,866 of NW_022097774.1, forward strand.
TGCTTTCTCATCTGTGCATTCAACTAACCGAATTGAACCTTACATTTGATTGAGGAGTTTGGAAACACTCTTCCTGTAGAAACTGCAACTGGACATTCGGAACGCTGAGAGGCCTTTCGTGGAAAGAGGAATATCTTCAAATAAAAACTGCACAGAAGCCTTCTGTGAAACTGCTTTCTGATCTGTGCATTCAACTAACAGAGTTGAACCTTACTTTTTTTTGAGGAGTTTGGAAACACTCTTTCTGTAGAAACTGCAAGTGGACATTCAGAGTGCTAACAGAACTATCGTGTAAAAAGGAATATCTTCAAATAAAAACTACACAGAAGCATTCTGTGAAACTTCTCTCTGATCTGTGCATTCAACTAACAGAGTTGAATCTTACTTTTATTTGAGGAGTTTGGAAACCCTCTTTCTGTAGCAAGTGCAAGAGGAAATTCGGAGCGCTAAGAGGCATGTCATGGAAAAATTAATAGCTTCAAATAAAAACTACACAGAAGCATTCTGTGAAACTTCTCTCTGATCTGTTCATTCAAATAAGAGAGTTGAACCTTACCTTTGATTGTGGAGTTTGGAAACACACTTTCTGTAGAAACTGCAATTGGACATTCGGAGAGCTTAGATGCCTATCGTGGAAAAAGTCTATCGACAAATAAATACTACACAGACGAATTCTGTGAAACTTCTTTCTGATCTGTTCTTTCAACTAACAGAGTTGAACCTTACTTTTGATGGAGGAGTTTGGAAACACTCTTTCTGTAGAAACTGCAAGTGGACGTTTGGAGTGCTAACAGGCCTTTCGAGGAAAAAGAAATATTTTCAAATAAAAACTACACGGAAGCATTCTGTGAAATCACTTTCTGATTTGTGCATTCAACTAACAGAGTTGTACCTTACTTTTGATTGAGGAGTTTAGAAGCACTCTTTCTGTAGAAATTGAAGGAGACATTGGGAGCGCTAAGAGGCATACAGTGGAAGAAGTAATATCTTATAATAAAAACTACACAGAAGCATTCTGTGAAACTTCTTTCTGATCTGTTCATTCAACTAACAGAGTTGAAACTTACTTTTGATTGAGGAGTTTTTAAACTCTCTTTCTGTAGAAACAGCAAGTGGACATTCGGAGCGCTAAGAGGCCTATCGTAGAAAAAGGAATATCTTCAAATAAAAACTACACAGAAGCATTCTGTGAAACTTCTTTCTGATCTGTTCATTCAACTAACAGAGTTGAAACTTACTTTTGATAGAGGAGTTTGGGAACAGTCTTTCTGTATAAACTGCAAGTGGACATTCGGAGCGCTAAGAGGCCTGTCTTGGAAAAAGGAATATCTTAAAATAAAAACTACACAGAAGCATTCTGTGAAATCACTTTCTGACTTGTGCATTCAACTAACAGAGTTTAACCTTACCTTTGATTGAGCTGTTTTGAAACACTCTATTTGTAGAATCTTCAAGTGGACATTTGGAGAACTTTGAGGCCTATGGTGAAAAAAGATATATGTTCCCCTAAAAACTACATGGAAGCCTCCTGTGAAACTTCTTTCTGATCTGTGCATTCAACTAACGGAGTTGAACCTTACTTTTGATGGAGGAGTTTTGAAACACTCTTTCTGTATAAACTGCAAGAGGACATTTGGAGCGCTAAGAGGCCTATCGTGGAAAAAGAAATATCTTCAAATAAAAACTACACAGAAGCATTCAGTGAAACTTCTTTCTAATCTGTGCAATCAACTAACAGAGTTGAACCTTGCTTTTGATTGAGGAGTTTTGAAACACTCTTTCTGTAGAAACTGCAAGTGGACATTTGGAGCGCTAAGAGGCCAATCACGTAAAAAGTAATATCTTCAAATTAAAACTACACAGAAGCAATCTGTGAAACATCTTTCTGATGTGTACATTCTACTAACAGAGTTGAACCTTACTTTTGATTGAGTAGTTTGGAAAAACTCTTTCTGTAGAAACTGCATTAGGATATTTGGATCGCTAAAAGGCCTATCGTGGACAAAGGAATAACTTCAGGTTAAAAATTCACAGAATCATTCTGTGAAACTTCTTTCTCATCTGTGCATTCAACTAACAGAGTTGAACCTTACTTTTGATTGAGGAGTTAGGAAACACTCTCTCTGTAGAAATGGCAAGTTAACATTCAGAGCGCTAAGAGGACTATCGTGGAAAAAGGGATATCTTCAAATAAAAACTGCACAGAAGCATTCTGTGAAACTTCTTTCTGATCTGTGCATTCAACTAACAGAGTTGAACCCTACTTTTGATTGAGGAGTTTGGAAACGTTCTTTTGGTAAAAACTGCAAGTGGAAATTCAGAGCGCAAAGAGGCCTATCACGGATAAAGGAATATCTTCAAATAAAAACTACACAGCAGCATCCTGTGAAACTTCTTCCTGATCTGCGCGTTCAACTATCAAGTTGAACCTTACTTTTTATTGAGGAGTTTGGAAACACTCTTTCTGTAGAATCTGCAAGTGGACTTTCGGAGCACTAAGTGGCTTACGGTGGAAAAAGGAATAACTTCAAATAAAAACTACACAGAAGCATTCTGTGAGACTTCTTTCTGATCTGTGCATTCCACTAACAGAGTTGAAACTTACCTTTGATTGAGGAGTTTGGAAAAACACTTTCTGTAGAAACTGCAAGTGAACATTGGGAGCACAAAGAGGCCTATCGTGGATAAAGGAATATCTTCAAATAAAAACTACACAGAAGCATACAGTGAAACTCCTTTCTGATCTGTGCATTCAACTAACAGAGTTGAACCTTACCATTGATTGAGGAGTTTGGAAACACTCTTTCTGTAGAAACTGCAAGTGGACATTCGGAGCACTAAGAGGCCTCTCTTGGAAAAAGGAATATCTTCAAAGAAAAACTAAACAGAAGCATTCTGTGAAACTTCTTTCTGATCTATGCATTCAACTGACATAGTTGAACCTTACTTTTGATTGAGGAGTTTGGAAACACTCTTTCTGTAGAAACTGCAAGGGGACATTTGGAGCGCTAAGAGGCCTATCATGGAAAAAAGAATATCTTCAAATAAAAACTACACAGAAGCATTCTGTGAAACTTCTTTCTGATCTGTGCATTCAACTAACAGAGTTGAACCTTACTTTTGATTGAGGAGTTTGTAAACATTCTTTCTGTAGAAACTGCAGGTGGACATTCGGAGTGCTCAGACGCCTATCGTGGAAAAAGCAATATCTTCAAATAAAAACTACACATCGGGATTCTGTGAAACTTCTTTGTGATCTGTGCATTCAACTAACAGAGTTGAACCTTACTTTTGATTGAGGAGTTTGGAAACAGTCTTTCTGTAGAAAGTGCAAATGGTCATTAGGAGTGCTAAGAGACCTATTGTGGAAAAATAAATATCTTCAAATTTAAACTACACAGAAGCATTCTGTGGAACTTCTTTCTGATCTGTTCATTCAACTAACACAGTTGAACCTTAATTTTGATTGAGGTGTTCTGAAACACTCTTTCTGTAGAAACTGCAGGTGGACATTCGGAACGCTAAGAGGCCTATCATGGAAAAAGGAATAACTTCAGTTGAAAATTACACAGAGGAATTTTGTGAAACTTCTTTCTGATATGTGCATTCAACTACTATAGTTCAACCTTACTGGGATTGAGGAGTTTGGAAACACTCTTTCTGTGGAAACTGCAAGTGGACATTCGGAGTGCTAAGAGGCCTATCGTGGAAAAAGGAATATCTCCCCCTAAAAACTACACGGAGCATTCTGTGAGAATTGTTTCAAATCTATGCATTCAACTAACAGAGTTGAACATTTCTTTTGATTGAGCAGTTTTGAAACACTCTTTTTGTAGAATCTGCAAGTGGAGATTTGGAGAACTGTGAGACCTGTGGTGAAAAAAGAAATATCTTCCACTAAAAACTACACGGAAGAATTCTGTGAAACTTCTTTCTGATCTGCTAATTTAACTAACAGAGTTTAACCTTACTTTTGTTTGAACAGTTTTGAAACACTCTTTCTGTATAAACTGCAGGTGGACATTTGCAGCGCTTTGAGGCCCATCGTGGAAAAAGGAATATCTTCAAATAAAAACTACACAGAAATATTCTGTGAAACTTCTTTCTGATCTGTGCATTCAATTAACAGAGTTGATTCTTACTTTTCATTGAGCAGTTTTGAAACACTCTTTTTGTAGAATCTGCAAAAGTACGTTTGGATAACATTGAGGCCTATGGTGAAAAAAGAAATATCTTTAAATGAAAACTACACAGAAGCATTCTGTGAATCTTCTTTCTGATCTGTGCATTCAACTAACAAAGTTGAACCTTAATTTTGATGGAGCAGTTTTGAAACACTCCTTCTTTATAAACTGCAAGTGGACATTTGGAGCGCTTTGAGGTCAATCATGGAAAAATGAATATCTTCAAATAAAAACTACACAGAAGCATTCTGTGAAACTTCTTTCTCTTGTTTGCATTCCGTTAACAGAGTTTAACCTTGCTTTTAATGGAGCAGTTTGAATCACCATTTCTGTATCAACTGCAAGTGGAAACTTGGAGCACTTTGAGACCTATCGTGGAAAATGAATATTTTCAAATAAAAACTACACAGAAGCATTCTATGAAACTTCTTTCTGATCTGTGCATTCAACTAACAGATTTGAACCTTATTTTTGATGGAGAAGTTTTTAAACACTCTTTCTGTATAAACTGCAAGTGGACAATTGGAGTGCTTTGAGGCCTATCATGGAAAAAGGAATAACTTCAAATATAAACTACACAGTAGCATTCTAGGAAACTTCTTTCTGATCTGTGCATTCAACTAACAGAGTTGAACCTTACTTTTGATGGAGGAGTTTTGAAACACTCTTTCTGTAGAAACTGCAAGTGGACAGTTGGAGCGCTATGAGGCCTGTCGCGGAAAAAGGAATATCTTCATATAAAAACTACACAGAAGCATTCTGTGAAACTTCTTTCTGATCTCTGCATTGAAGTAACGGAGTTCAACCTTACTTTTGATTGAGCAGTTTTGAGACATAGTTTCTGTATAAACTGCAAGTGGACATTAGGAGAACATTGAGGTCTACGGTGAAGAGCGAAATGTCTTCCCCTAAAAACTGCATGGAGACATTCTATGAAACTCCTTTCTGATCTGTGCATTCAACTAACGGAGTTGAAACTTACTTTTGATTGACCAGTTTTGAAACACTCTTTTTGTAGAATCTGCAAGTGGACATTTGGAGAACATTGAGGTCTATGGTGAAAAAAGAAATATCTTCCGCTAAAAATTACATGGAAGAATTCTGTGAAACTTCTTTCTGATCTGTGCATTCAACTAACAGAATTTAACCTTACTTTTGATGGACCAGTTTTGAAACACTCTGTAGAATGTGCAACTGGAAATTTGGAGAACATTGAGAACTATGGTGATGAAAGAAATATCTTCCCCAAAAAGCTACAGGGAAGAATTCTGTGAAACTACTTTGTGATCTGTGCATTCAACCAACCGAGTTCAACCTTACTATTGATGGTGCAGTTTTGAAACACTCTTACTGTATAAACTGCAAGTGGAAATTTGGAGCACTATAAGGCCTATGGTGGAAAAAGGAATATCTTCAAATAAAAACTACACAGAAGCATTCTGTGAAACTTGTTTCTGATCTGTGCATTCAACTACCAGAGTTGAACCTTACTTTTGATGGAGCAGTTTTGAAACACTCTTTTTGTAGAATCTGCAAGTGGACATTTTTAGAACATTGTGGCCTATGGTGAAAAAAGAAATATCTTCCCCTAAAAATTTCACGGAAGAATTCTGTGAAACTTCTTTCTGATCTTTGCATTCAAGAAACAGAATTCATCCTTACTTTTTATGGAGCAGTTTTGAAACACACTATTGGTAGAATCTGAAAGTAAACATCTGGAGCGCTTTGACGCGTATCATGGAAAAAGGAATATCTTCAAATAAAAACTTTACAGAAGCATTCTCTGAAATTTCTTTCTGATCTGTACATTCAACTAACACAGTTCAACCTTACTTTTATGGTGCAGTTTCGAAACACTCTTTCTGAATCACCTGGAAGTGGACATTTGGAGCGATTTGAGGCCTATCGCGGAAAAAGGAATATCTTCTAAAAAATACTACACAGAAGCAGTCTGTGAAACTACTTTCTGATTGCTGCATTCAATTGACAGAGTTGAAACTTACTTTTGATTGAGCAGTTTTGAAAAGCTCTTTTTGTAGAATCTGCAAGTGGACATTTGGGAACATTGAGGCCTATGGTGAAAAAAGAAATATCTTCCCCTAAAAACTACATGGAAGAATTCTGTGAAACTTCTTGGTGATCTGTGCATTCAACTAACCGAGTTGAACCTTACTTTTGATTGAGCAGTTTTGAAAAACTCTTTCTGTATAAACTGCAAGTGGACATTTGAAGCGCTTTGAGACCTATCGTGGAAAAAGGAATATCTTCAAATAAAAACTACAAAGAAGCGTTCTGTGAAACTTCTTTCTGATATGTGAATTCAACTAACAGAGTTGACCCTTACTTTTGATTGAGGAGTTTTGAAACTGTCTTTCTGTTTAAACTGTAAATAGACATTTGGAGTGCTTTGAGGCCCATGGTGGAAAAAGGAGTATCTTCAAATAAAAACTACAGAGGAGGATTCTGTGAAACTACTTTCTGATCTGTGCATTCAGCTAACAGAATTGAACCTTAATTTTGATTTGGCAGTTTTGAAACAATCTTTATGTAGAATCTGAAACTGGACATTTAGAGAACATTGAGGCCTATGGTGAAAAACAAATATCTTCCCCTAAAAACTACACGGAAGCATTCTGTGAAACTTTTTCCTGATCTGTGCATTCAACTAACAGAGTTGAACCTTATGTTTGATTGAGCAGTTTTCAAACACTCTTTCTGTATAAACTGCAAGTGGACATTAAGAGAACATTGAGGCCTATGGTGAAAAACGTAATATCTTCCCCTAAAAACTGCATGAAAACATTCTGTGAAACTTCTTTCTGATCTGTGCATTCAACTAATGGAGTTGAACCTTACTTTTGATTGAGCAGTTTTGAAACACTGTATTTGTAGAATCTCCAAGTGGACATTTGGAAAACATTGAGGCCTATGGTGAAAAAAGAAATAACTTCCGCTAAAAACTACACGGAAGCATTCTGTGAAACAACTTTCTTATCTGTGCATTCAACTAGCAGAGTTGAACCTTACTTTGGATGGACAAGTTTTGAAACACTCTTTCTGTATAAACTGCAAGTGGAAATTTGGAGTGGTTAGAGGCCTATCGTGGAAAAGGGAATATCTTCAAATGAAAATTACACGAAAGCATTCTGTGAAACTTCTTTCTGATCTTTGCATTCAACTAACAGAGTTGAACCTTACTTTTGATGTAGCAGTTTTGAAACACTCTTTCTGTATAAACTGCAAGTGGACGTTTGGAGTGCTTTCAGGCCTATCGTGGTAAAAGGAATATCTTCAAATAAAAACTACAGAGAAGCATTCTGTGAAACGTCTTTCTGATCTGTGCAGTCAACTAACAGAGTTGAACCTTACTTTTGATGGAGCAGTTCTGAAACACTTTCTGTATAAACTGCAAGTGGACACTTGGAGCACTTTGAGGCCAATCGTGGAAAAAGGAATATCTTCAAATAAATCTACACAGAAGCATTCTGTGAAACTTCTTTCTGAGCTGTGCATTCCACTAATAGAGTTGAACCTTACTTTTGATGGAGCAGTTTTGAAACACTCTTTTTGAAGAATCAGCAAGTGGAAGTTTGGAGAACATTGAGGCCTATAGTGAAAAAAGAAATATCTTCCCCTAAAAACTTCACGGAACCATTCTGTGAAACTTCTTTCTGATCTGTGCATTCAACTAACGGAGCTGCACGTTACTTTTGATGGAGCAGTTTTGAAAGACTCTTTCTGTATAACCTGCAAGTGGACATTTGTAGCGCTTTGAAGACTATCGTAAAAAAGTGAATATCTTCAAATAAAAATTACACAGAATCACTCTGTGAAACATCTTTATGATGTGTGCATTCAACTAATAGAGTTGAACCTTACTTTTGATTGAGGAGTTTTGAAACACTCTTTCTGTAAAAACTGCAAGTGGACATTTGGAGTGCTTTGAGACCTATCGTGGAAAAAGGAATATCTTCAAATAAATATTACACGAAAGCATTCTGTGAAACTTCTTTCTGATCTTTGCATTCAACTAACAGAGATGAACCTTACTTTTGATGTAGCAGTTTTGAAACACTCTTTCTGTATAAACTGCAAGTGGACGTTTGGAGTGCTTTCAGGCCTATCGTGGTAAAAGGAATATCTTCAAATAAAAACTACAGAGAAGCATTCTGTGAAACGTCTTTCTGATCTGTGCAGTCAACTAACAGAGTTTAACCTTACTTTTGATTGAGCAGTTTTGAAACACTCTTTCTGTATCAACTGCAAGTGGATATTTTTAGCCCTTATGGGCCTATAGTGGAAAAAGGAATACCTTCAAATAAAAACTACACAGAAGCATTCTGTGAAACCTCTTTCTGATATGTGCATTCTACTAACATAGTTGAACTTTACTTTTGATAGAGGAGTTTTGTAACATTCTTTCTGTATAAACTGCAAGTGGACAATTGTAGCGTTTTGAGGCCTGTCATGGAAAAAGGCATATCTTCAAATAAAAACTACACAGAAACATTCTGTGAAACTTCTTTCTGATCTGTGCATTCAACTAACAGAGTTGAAACTTACTTTTGATTGAGGAGTTTGAAACACTCTTTCTGTATAAACTGCAAGGGGACATTTGAAGAACATTGATTCCTATGGTGAAAAAAGAAATAACTTCCCCTAAAAACTACACGGAACCATCCTGTGAAACTTCTTTCTGATCTGTGCATTCAACTAACGGAGTTGAACGTTGCTTTTGATGGAGCAGTTTTGAAAGACTCTTTCTGTATAACCTGCAAGTGGACATTTGGAGCCCTTTGAGGCCTATCGTAATAAAAAGGAATATCTTCAAATAAAAACTAAACAGAAACATTCTGTGAAACTTCTTTCTGATCTGTGCATTCAACTAAGAGAGTTGAACCTTACTTTTGATTGATGTGCTTGGAAATACCCTTTCTGTATAACCTCCAAGTGGACATTTGGAGCGATTTGCGGCCTATAGTGGAAAAAGGAATATCTTCAAATAAAAAGTACACAAAAACATTCTGTGAAACTTCTTTCTGATCTGTGCATTCAACTAACAGATTTGAACCTTACTTTTGATTTAGCAGTGTTGAAACACACTTTTTGTAGGATCTGCAAGTGGACATTTGGATAATTTTGAGTCCTATGATGAAAAAAGAAATATCTTCCCCTAAAAACTACACAAAAGCATTTTGTGAAACTTCTTTCTCATCCGTGCATTCAGCTAACAGGGTTTAACCTTACTTTTGATTGAGCAGCTATGAAACACTCTTTCCATATAAACTGCTAGTGGACATATGGAGAACTTTGAAGCCTACAGTGAAAAACGAATTATCTCCCCCTAAAAACTGCACGGAAGTATTCTGTGAAACTTCTTTCTGATCTGTGCATTCAACTGATGGAGTTGAACCTTACTTTTGATTGAGCAGTTTTGAAACACTTTATTTGTAGAATCTGCAAGTGGACTTTTGGAGAAAATTGAGCCCTATGGTGAAAAATGATATATCTTCCCCTAAAAACTACACAGAAGCATTCTGTGATACTTCTTTCTGATCTATGCATTCAACTAATGGAGTTGAAACTTACTAATTATTGAGCAGTTTTGAAGCACGTTTTTTGTAGTATCTGCAAGTGGATATTTGGAGAAAATTTGTACCAACAGTGAAAAATGAAATATCTTCCCCTAAAAACTACACGGAAGCATTCTGTGAAACTACTTTCCGATCTGTGCATTCAACTAACAGAGTTGAACCTTACTTTTGATTGAGCAGTTTGGAAACACGCTATTTGTAGAATCTGCTAGGGGACATATGTAGAACATTGGGGCCTATGGTGAGAAACGAAATTTATTCCCCTTAAAAATACACGGAAGGATTCTGTGCATCTTCTTTCTGAACTGCGCATTCAACTAAAAGAGTTGAACCTTACTTCTGATTGAGTAGTTTTGAAAAAATGTATTTGTAGAATCTGCAAGTGGATATTTGTAGAATATTGAGGCCTATGGTGGAAAAAGTAATATCTTCCCATAAAAACTACACAGAGGCATTCTGGGAAACTCCTTTCTGATCTGTGCCTTCAACTAACAGAGTTGAACCTTAGTTTTGATTGAGCAGTTTTGAAACAATCTATTTGTAGAATTTGCAGGTGAAAATGTGGAAAACATTGAGGCCTACATTGAAAAGCGAAATATTTTCCCCTAAAAAATACACGGAAGCATTCTGTGAAACATCTTTCTGATCTGTGCATTCAACTAACAGAGTTTAACCGTACTTTTGATGGAGCAGTTTTGAAACACTCTTTCTGTATTAACTGCAAGTGGACATTTGGAGCGCTTTGAGGCCTATCGTGCAAAAAGAAATATCCTCAAATAAAAACTACACAGAAGCATTGTGTGAAACTTCTTTCTGATCTGTGCATCCAACTAACAGAGTTGAACCTTACTTTGAATTGAGCAGTTTTGAAACACTCTTTTTGCAGAATCCACAAGTGGACATTTGGAGAACATTGAGGCCTATGGTGAAAAAAGAAATATCTTCCCCTAAAACCTTCATGGAAGCATTCTGTGAAACTTCTTTCAGATCTGTGCATTCAACGAACAGACTTTAACCTTACTTCTGATTGATCAGTTTTGAAACACTCTTTCTGTATAAACTGCAAGGGGACATTTGGAGGGCTTTGAGGCCTATCGTGGAAAAAGGAATATCTTCAAATAAAAAGTACACAGAAGCATTCTGTGAAACTTCTTTCTGATCTGTGCATTCAACTGAGTTAAACCTTACTTTGGATTGAGCAGTTTTGAAACACTCTTCTTGTAGCATCTGCAAGTGGACATTTTGAGAACATTGCTGCCTACGGTGAAAAAAGAAATATAATCCCCTAAAAACTTCACGGAAACATTCTGTGAAACGTCTTTCTGATCTGTGCATTCAACGAACAGAGTTTAACCTTACTTTTGATTGAGTAGTTTTGAAACACTCTTTCTTTATAAACTGCAAGTGGACATTTGGAGAACATTGAGGCCTACGGTGAAAAACGAAATATCTTTCCCTAAAAACTACACCAAAGCATTCTGTGAATCTTCTTTCTGAACTGTGCATTCAACTAACAGATTTGAACGTTACTTTTGATCGAACAGTTTTGAAACACTCTATTTGTAGTATCTGCAAGTGGATATTTGGAGAACATTGAGGCCTATAATGGAAAAATTAATATCTTACCATAAAAACTACACAGAAACATTCTGTGAAACTTCTTTCTGATCTGTGCATTCAACTAACAGAGTTTAAAATTAGTTTTGATTGAGCAGTTTTGAAACACTCTATTTGTAGAATCTTCAAGTGTAAATGTGGAGAACATTGACGTGTACGGTGAAATATGAAATATCTTCCTCTAAAAACTACACGGAAACATTCTCTGAAACTTCTTTCTGATCTGTGCATTCAACTTACAGAGTTGAACCTTTCTTTTTATTGAGCAGTTTTGAAACACTCTTTCTGTATAAACTGCAGGTGGAGGTTTGAGCGCTTTGAGGCCTATCCTGGAAAAAGGAATATCTTCAAATAAAAACTACACAGAAGCATTCTGTGAATCTTCTTTCTGATCTGTGCATTCAACTAAGAGAGTTGAACCTTACTTTTGATTGAGCAGTTTTGAAACACACTTTTTGTATTATCTGCAAGTGGACATTTGGAGAACATTGAGGCCTATGGTGAAAAAAGAAATACCTTCCCCTAAAAACTACTCGGAAGCATTCTGTGAAACTTCTTTCTGGTCCGTGCATTCACCTAACAGATTTGAACCTTACTTTTGATTGAGCAGTTTTGAAACACTCTTTTTGTATAAACTGCAATTGGACACTTGGAAAACATTGAGGCTTATGGTGAAAAACGAAATATCTTCCCCTAAAAAATGCACGGAAGCATTCTGTGAAACGTCTTTCTCTTCTGTGCATTCCGCTAATGGAGTTGAACCTTACTTTTGATTGAGGAGTTTTCAAACCCTCTATTTGTATAATCTGCAATGGACATTTGGAGAACTTCGAGGCCTACAGTGAAAAAATTAATAACTTCCCCTAAAAACTACACGGAATCATTCTGAGAAGCTTCTTTCTGATGTGTGCATTCAACTCACAGAGTTGAACCTTACTTTTGATTGAGCAGTTTTGGAACACTCTATTTGTAGCATCTGCAGGGAGATGTATGGAGACCATTGAGGCCTACTGTGAGAAATGAATTATCTTCCCCTAAAAACTACACGGAAGCATTCTGTGAATCTTCTTTCTGAACTGTGCGTTCAACTAACAGAGTTTAACCTTAGTTTTGATTGAGCAGTTTTCAAACACTCTATGTGTAGAATCTGCAAGTTGAAATGTGGAGAACTTTGATTCCTACGGTGAAAAACGAAATATCTTCCCTTAAAAAATACACGGAAGAATTCTGTGAAACTTCTTTCTGATCTCTGCATTCAACTAACAGAGTTTAACCTTAGTTTTGCCTGAGCTGTTTTGAAACAGTGTATTTGTAGAATCTGCAAGTGGACATTTTGAGAACATTGAGGCCTATGGTTAAAAACGATATATCTTCCCCTAAAAACTACACAGAAGCATTCTGTGAAACTTCTTTCTGATCTGTGCATTCAACTAACAGAGTTGAACCTTACTAATGATTGAGCAGTTTTGAAACACTTTATTTGTAGTATCTGCAAGTGGATATTTGGAGAAAATTGAGGCCAACAGTGAAAAATGAAATATCTTCCCCTAAAAACTACACAGAAGCATTCTGTGAAACTACTTTCTGATCTGTGCATTCAATTCACAGACTTGAACCTTACTTTTGATTCAGCAGTTTTGAATCACTCTATTTGTAGAAACTGCAAGTGGACAATTGGAGAACATTGAGGCCTGTGGTGAAGAAAGAAATATCTTCCCATAAAAACTACACGGAAGCATTCTGTGAAATTTCTTTCTGATCTGTGCATTTAAGGAACAGAGTTGAACCTCACTTTTGATTTAGCAGTTTTGAAACACACTATTTGTAGAATCTGCAAAGGGACATATGGAGAATATTGAAGCCTACCGTGAGAAATGAAAAAGCTCCTCCTAAAAACCAGAATGAAGCATTCTATGAGTCTTGTTTCTGAACTGTGCATTCAAATAACAGAGTTGAACCTTACTTTTGATTGAACAGTTTTGGAACACTCTACTTGCAGAATCTGCAAGTGGACATTTGGAGAACATTGAGGCCTATCGTGGAAAAAGATATATCTTCCCATAAAAACTACACAGAAGCATTCTGTGAAACTTCTTCCTGATCTGTGCATTTAACTGACAGATTTTAACCTTAGTTTTATTTGAGCAGTTTTGAAACACCATATTTGTAGTATCTGCAAGTGGATATTTGGAGAACATTGAGGCCTATGGTGAAAAATGATATATCTTCCCTGAAAACTACACGGAAGCATTCTCTGGAACTTCTTTCTGAACTGTGCATTCAACTAACAGGGTTGAACATTACTTTTGATTGAGCAGTTTTGAAACAGTGTTTCTGTATAAACTGCAAGTGGACATTAGGAGCGCTTTGAGGTCTATCGTGGAAAAGGAGTATCTTCAAATAAAAACTACCCAGAAGCATTCTGTGAAACTTGTTTCTGATCTGTGCATTCACCTATCAGATTTGAACCTTACTTTTTATTGATCAGTTTTGAAACTCTCTTTTTTTAGAATCCATATGTGGACATTTGGAGAACATTGAGGCCTATGGTGAAAAAAGAAACATCTTCCCCTAAAAACTACATGGAAGCATTCTGTGAAAATTCTACCTGATCTGCGCATTTAACTAACAGAGCTTAACCTTACCTTTGATTGAGCAGTTTTGAAAAACTCTTCCTTTATAAACTACAAGTGGACATTTTTAACGCTTTGAAGCCTATCGTTGAAAAAGGAATATCTTCAAATAAAAACTACACAGAAGCATTCTGTGAAACTACTTTCTGATCTGTGCATTCATCTCACTGAGTTGAACCTTTCTTTTGATGGAGCAGTTACGAAACAGTCTTTTTGTAGAATCTGCTAGGGGACATTTTGAGAACATTGAGGCCTATGGTGAAAAACGATATATCTCCCCCTAAAAACTACACAGAAGAATTCTGTGAAAATTCTTTCCGATCTGTGGATTCGACTAATGGAGTTGAACCTTACTATTGATTGAGCAGTTTTGAAACACTCTGTATAATCTGCAAGTTGACATTTGGAGAACATTGAGGCCTACGGTAAAATGAAATATCTTCCCATAAAAACTACACAGAAGCATTCTGTGAAAATTCTTTCTAGTTTATTCATTCATCTCACAAAGTAAAACCTTTCTTTTGACTGAGCAGTTTTGAAACACTCTTTTTGTAGAATCTGCAAGTGGATATTTGGAGCGCTTTGAGGCCTATTGTGGATAAAGATATATTTTCAAATGAAAACTACACAGAAGCATTCTGTGAAACTGCTTTCTGATCTGTGCATTCGTCCCACTGAGTTGAACCTTTCTTTTGATTAAGCTGTTTTGAAACACTCTTTTTGCAGAATCTGCAAGGGGATATTTGGTGAATATTGAGACATACGGTATAAAAGGAAATATCTTCCCTTAAAACTATACAGAAGCATTCTGTGAGACTACTTTCTGATCTGTGCATTCATCTAACAGAGTAGAACATTTCTTTTGATTGAGCAGTTTTGAAACACCCTTTTTGTAAAATCTGCAAGAGTACATTTGGAGATCTTTGAGGCCTATGGTCAAAAACGTAATATCTTCAAGTGTAAACTACATAGAATAATTCTGTGAAATTTCTTTCTATTCTCTGTATTCATCTCACATTGTTGAACCTTTCTTTTGATTGGGTAGATTTGAAACACTATTTCTGTATAAACTGCAAGTTTATATTTGGAGCACTTTGAGGCCTATTGTGGAAAAAGGAGTTTCTTCAAATAAAAACTACACAGAAGCATTCTGTGAAACTTCTTTCTGATCTCTGCATTCAACTAGCAGAGTTGATCCTTACTTTTGACTGGGGAGTTTTGAAACACTCTTTCTGTAGAAACTGCAAGTGGACATTTGGAGTGCTACACGGCCTATCGTGGAAAAAGGAATATCTTCAAATAAAAACTACACAGAAGCATTCTGTGAAACTTCTTTCTGATCTCTGCATTCAACTAACAGAGTTGAACCTTACTTTTGATTGCAGAGTTTTGATACACTCTATTTTTAGAATCTGCAAGTGGACTTTTGGAGAACGTTGTGGCCTACAGTGAAAAACAAAATATCTTCCCATAAAAACTACACAGAAGCATTCTGTGAAACTTCTTTTTATTCTGTTCATTGATCTCACAAAGTAGAACCTTTCTTTTGACTGAGCTGTTTTGAAATGCTCTTATTGTAGAATCTGCAAGTGGAAGTTTGGAGTGCTTTGAGGCCTATCGTGGAAAAAATTATATCTTCAAATAAAAGGTACACAGAAGCATTCTGTGAAACTACCTTCCGATCTGTGCATTCATCTCACTGAGTTGAAATTTTCTTTTGATTGAGCTGTTTTGAAACACTCATTTTGTACAATCTGCAAGGGGATATTTGGAGAATATTAAGGCATACAGTGTAAAATGAAATATCTTCCCCTTTAAACAGCACAGAAGCATTCTGTGAAACTACTTTGTGGTCTGTGCATTCATCTAACAGAGTAGAACATTTCTTTAGATTCAGCCATTTTGAAACACTCTTTTCGTAGAATCTGCAAGAGTACATTTGGAGATCTTTGAGGCCTATGGTGAAATACAAAATATCTTCAAGTAAATGCTACAAAGAATACTTCTGTGAAATTTCATTTACTATCTGCATTCATCTCACAGTGTTGAACATTTCTTTTGATTGGGTAGTTTTGAGACACTCTTTCTCTATAAACTGCAAGTGGAAATTTGGAGTGCTTTGAGGCCTATCGTGGAAAAAGGTATATCTTCAAATAAAAACTACACAGAAGCATTCTGTGAAACTACTTTCTGATTTGTGCATTCATCTCAATGAGTTGAACCTTTCTTTTGATAGAACTCTTTTGATAAACTCTTTTTGTAGAATTGGCAAAGGGATATTTGGAGAAAACTGAGGCATACAGTGTAAAATGAAATATCTTCCCATTAAAACTACAGAGAAGCATTTTGTTTAACTACTTTCTGATCTGTGCATTCATCTAACAGAGTGGAACCTTTCTTTTGATTGAGCAGTTTAGAAACACTCTTTTTGTAGAATCTGCAAGTGGACATTTTGGGATATATGATGCCTATTGTGATAAATGAAATATCTTCTATTAAAAACCACATAGAATATTTCTGTGAAATTTCTTTCTTTTCTCTGAATTCATCTCACAGTGTTCAACCTTTCTATTGATTGGGTAGTTTTGAAACACTCTTTCTGTGTAAATTGGAAGTGGACATTTGGAGCGCTTTGAGTTCTATCCTGGGAAAAGGACTATCTTCAAATAAAAGCTACACAGAAGCTTTCTGTGAAACTAATTTCTGATCTGTGCATTCAACTAACAGAATTGAACCTTACTTTTGATTGAGCAGTTTTGAAGCACTCTTTTTGTAGATTCTGCAAGTGGACATTTGGAGAACATTGAGGCCAACAGTGGAAAATGAAATATCTTCCATAAAAACTACACAGAAGCATTCTGTGAAACTTCTTCCTATTCTCTTCATTCATCTCACAAAGCAGAACCTTTCTTTTGACTGAGAAGTTTTCAAACACTCTTTTTGTAGGATCAGCAAGTGGACATTTGGAGCACTTTGAGGCCTATGGTGAAAAACGAAATATCTTCAAGTAAAAACTACACAGAATATTTCTGTGAAATTTCTTTCTATTCTCTGCATTCAACTCACAGTGTTGAACCTTTCTTTTGATAGGGTTGTTTTGAAACACTCCTTCTGTACAAACTGCAAGTGGACTTTTGGAGTGCTTTGAGGTCTATCATGGAAAAAGGAATACCTTCAAAGAAAAGCTTCACAGAAGTGTTCTCTGAAACTTCTTTCTGATCTTTGCATTCAACTAACAGAGTTGAACCTTACTTTTGATTGAGCAGTTTTGAAACACTCTTTTTGCAGAATCTGGAAGTGGACATTTGGATAACATTTAGGCCTGTGGTGAAAAAAGAAATATCTTCCCATAAAAACTACATGGAAGCATTCTGTGAAACTTTTCTGATGTGTGCATTCAACTAATAGAGTTTAACCTTAGTTTTGATTGAGCAGTTTAGAAACATGCTATTTGTAGAATCTGCAAGTGAATATTTGGAGAACATTGAGGCCTACGTTGAAAAACGAATTATCCTCCCCTAAATCTACAAGGCAGCATTCTGTGAAACTTCTTTCTGATCTGTGCATTCAACTAACACAGTTGAACCTTACCTTTGATTGAGCAGTTATGAAACACAATTTTTTTAGAATCTGCAAGTTGACATTTTGAGAACATTGAGGCTTGCGGTGAAAAAAGAAATATCATCACATAAACACTACACAGAAGCATTTCATGAAACTTCTTTCTATTATTCTCATTCATCTCACAAAGTAGAACATTTCTTTTTACTGAGCAGATTTGAAACACTCTTTTTTTAGAATCTGCAAGTGGACATTTGGAGTGCTTTGAGGCCTATCGTGGAAAAAGGTATACCTTCAAATAAAAACTACACAGAAGCATTTTGTGAAACTACTTTCTGATCTGTGCATTCATGTCACTGAGTTGAACCATCCTTTGATTGAGCTGTTTTGTAGCACTCTTTTTGTAGAATCTGTAAGGGGATAATTGGAGAATATTGAAGCATACTGTGTAAAACGAAATATCTTCCCCTTAAAAGTACACAGAAGCATTCTGTGAAACTACGTTCTGATTTGTGCATTCATCTAACAGAGTAGAACCTTTCTTTTGATTGAGCAGTTTTGAAACACTCTTTTTGTATAATCTGCAAGTGGACAATAGGAGATCTTTGAGGCCCATGGTGAAAAACGAACTATCTTCAAGTAAAAACTACACAGAACAGTTCTGAGAAATTTCTTTCTATTCTCTGCATTCATCTCACAGTGTTGAACCTTTCTTTTGATTGGGTAGTTTTGAAACACTCTTTCTGTATAATCTGCAAGTGGACATTTGGAGCACTTTGAGGCCTATCGTGGAAAAAGGAGTATCTTCAAATAAAAACTACACAGAAGCATTGTGTGAAACTTCTCTCTGATGTGTGCATTCAACTGACAGAGTTGAACCTTACTTTTGATTGAGCAGTTTTGAAACACTCTATTTGAAAAATCTGCAAGTGGACATTTGGAGAACATTGAGGCCTATGGTGAGAAACAAAATATCTTCACATAAAAACGACACAGAAGCATTCTGTGAAACATCTTTCTGTTCTGCGCATTGATCTCACAAAGTAAAACTTTTCTTTTGACTGAGCAGTTTTGAAACACTCTTTTTGTAGAATCTGCGAGTGGACATTTGGAGCGCTATGTGGCCTATCGTGGAAAAAGGAATCTCTACAAATAAAAACTACACAGAAGCATTCTGTGAAACTTCTTTCTGATCTGTGCATTCAACTAACAGAGTTGAACCTTACTTTTGATTGAGCAGTTTTGAAACATTCTTTTTGTAGAATCTGCAATTGGACATTTGGAGCACTTTCAGGCGTATCGTAGAAAAAGATATATCTTCAAATAAAAACTACACAGAAGCATTCTGTGAAACTACTTTCTGATCTTTGCATTCCTCTCACTGAGTTGAACCTTTATTTTGATTGAGCTCTTTTGAAACCCTCTTTTTGTAGAATCTGCAAGGGGATATTTAAAGAATATTGAGGCACACGGTGTAAAACGAAATATCTTCCCCTTAAAACTACACAGAAGTATTCTGTGAAACTACTTTCTGGTGTGTGCATTCATCTAACAGAGTAGAACCTTTCTTTTGATTGAATAGTTTTGAAACCCTCTTTTTGTAGAATATGCAAGTGGACATTTTGTAATCTTTGAGGTCTATGGTGAAAAATGAAGTATCTTCAAGTAAAAACTACACAGAATATGTCTGTGAAATTTCTTTCAATTCTCTGCATTCATCTCATATTGTTGAACCTTTCATTTGATTGAGTAGTTTTGAAACACTCTTTCTGTATAAACTGCATGTTGTCATTTGGAGCGCTCAGAGGCCTATCGTGGAAAAAGAAATATCTTCAAATGAAAACTACACAGAAGCGTTCTGTGAAACATCTTTCTGATCTGTGCATTTTACTAAAACATTTGAACCTTACTTTTGATTGAGCAGTTTTGAAACCCTCTTTTTGTAGAATCTGCAAGTGGACATTTGGAGAACTTTGAGGCCTATGGTGAAAAAAGAAATATCTTTCCATAAAAACTACATGGAAGCATTCTCTGAAACTTGTTTCTTATCTGTGCATTCAATAAAAAGAGTTTAACCTTAGTTTTGATTGAGCAGTGTTGAAACACTCTATTTGAAGAATCTGCAAGTGGAAATTTGGAGAACTTTGAGGCCTACGGTGAAAAACGAAATATCTTCCCCTTAAAACTACATGGAAGCATTCTGTGAAACAACTTTCTTATCTGTGCATTCAACTAACAGAGTTGAACCATACTTTTGATTAAGCAGTTTTGAAACACTCTTTTTGTAGAATCTGCAAGTGGACATTTGGAGATCTTTGAGGCCTATGGTGAAAAACGAAATATCTTCAAGTGAAAACTACACAGAATACTTCTGTGGAATTTCTTTCTATTCTCTGCATTCATCTCACATTGTTGAAACTTTCCTTTGATTGGGTAGTTTTGAATCACTCTTTCTGTGTAAGCTTCAATTGGACATTTGGAGTGCTACGTGGCCTATTGTGGAAAAAGGAATATCTTCAAATAAAAACTACACACAAGCATTCTGTGAAACTTCTTCCTGATCTGTGCATGCAACTAACAGAGTTGAACTTTACTATTGGTTGAGCAGTTTTGAAACACACTTTTTGTAGAATCTGCAAGTGGAAATTTTGAGAATATTGATTCCTATGGTGAAAAATGAAATGTCTTCTCATAAAAACTACACGAAAGGATTCTGTGAAACTTCTTTCTCATCTATGCATTGAACTAACAGAGTTTAACCTTAGTTTTGATTGAGCTGTTTTGAAACTCTCTATTTGTAGAATCTGCATGTGGACATTTGGAGAACATTGAGGCCTATGGTGAAAAACGAAATATCTTCCCCTAAAAACTACACGGAAGTATTCTGTGAAACTTCTTTCTGATCTGTGCATTCATCTAACAGAGTTAAAAATTACTTTTGATTGAGCAGTTTTGAAACACTATTTTTGCAGAATCTGCAAGGGGATATTTGGAGAATATTGATGCCTATGGTGAAAAACGAAATATCTTATTCTAAAAACTACACGGAAGCATTCTGTGAAACTTCTTTCTGATCTGTGCATTCAACAAACAGAGTGAAACCTTGCTTTTGATTCAGCAGTTTTGAAGCATTCTATTTGTAGAATCTGCAAGTGGAAATTTGGAGAATATTGAGGCCTACGGTGAAAAACGAAATATCTTCCCATAAAAACTACAATGAAGCATTCTGTGAAACTTCTTTCTATTCTGTACATTCATCTCACAAAGTAGAACCATACTTTTGACTGAGCAGTTTTGAAACACTCTTTTTGTAGAATCTGCAAGTGGACATTTGGAGCACTTTTAAGCCTTTCGTGGAAAAAGGTATATCTTCAAATAAAAACTATGCAGAAGCATTCTGTGAAACTACCTGAGATCTGTGCATTCATCACACTGAGTTGAATATTTCTTTTGATTGAGCTGTTTGGAAACACTCTTTTTGTAGAATCTGCAAGAGAATATTTGGAGATTATTGAGGCATACGGTGTAAAACGAAATATCTTCCCCTTAAAACAACACAGAAACATTCTTTGAAACTACTTTCTGATATGTGCATTCATCAAACAGAGTAGAACATTTCTTTTGATTGAGCAGTTTTGAAACACTCTTTTTAAAGAATCTGCAAGTGGACATTTGTAGAACATTGAGGTCTATGGTGAAAAACGAAATATCTTCAAGTAAAAACTATACAGAGTACTTCTGCGAAATTTCTTTCTGTTCTCTGCATTTATCTCACAGTGTTGAACCTTTCTTTTGATTGGGTAATTTTGAAAAACTCTTTCTGTATAAACTGCAAGTGGACATTTGGAGCTCTTTGAGGCCTACATGGAAAAAGGAATATCTTCAAATAAAAAGTACACAGAAGCATACTGCGAAACGTCTTTCTGATCTGTGCATGCAACTAAGAGTTGAAACTTACTTTCGATTTAGCAGTTTAGAAACACACTTTTTCTAGAATATGCAAATGGACATTTGGAGAATATTGAGGCCTATGGTGAAAAAAGAAATATCTTCCCATAAAAACTGCATGAAAGCATTCTGTGAAACTACTTTTTGATGTCTGCATTCAGCTAACAGAGTTTAACCTTAATTTTGATTGAGCAGTTTTGAAACACTCTATTTGTAGAATCTACAACTGGACATTTGGAGACCATTGAGGCCTACGGTGAAAAGCAGAATATCTTCCCTCCCAAAAACTACATGGAAGCATTCTGTGAATCTTCTTTCTGATATGTGCATTCAACTAACAGGGTTGACCCTTACTTTTGATTGAGCAGTTTTGAAACACTCTATTTGTAGAATCTGCAAGTGGACATTTGGAGAACATTGAGGCCTACGGTGAAAAACGAAATATCTTCCCATAAAAACTACACAGCAGCATTCTGTGAAACTTCTTTCTATTATTCTCATTCATCTCACAAAGTAGAAACTTTCTTTTGACTGAGCAGTTTTGAAACACTCTTTTTGTAGAATCTTCAAGTAGACATTTGGAGCGCTTTGAGGCCTATCGTGGAAAACGATATATCTTCATATAAAAACAACAGAGAAGCATTCTGTGAAACTACTTTCTGATCTGTGCATTCAACTAACAGATTTGAACCTTATTTTGACTGAGCGGTTTTGAAATACTCTTTTTGTAGAATCTGCAAGTGGACATTTGGGGAACATTGAGGCCAATGATGAAAAAAAAAATATCTTCCATAAAAACTACACGGAAGCATTCTGTGAAACTTCTTTCTGATCTGTGCGTTCAACTAACAGAGTTTGACCTAAGTTTTGATTGAACAGTTTTCAAACACTGTATTTGTAGAATCTGCAAGTGGACATTTGGAGAACATTCAGGCCTATGGTGAAAATCGAAATATCTTTCCCAAAAACTTCATGGAATTATTCTGTAAAACTTCTCTCTGATCTGTGCATTCAACTAACAGAGTTGAACCTTACTTTTGATTGAGCAGTTTTGAAACACTCTATTTGTAGTATCTGCAAGTGGACATTTGGAGAACATTGAGGTATTTGGTGAAAAACGAAATATCTTCCAATAAAAACTACACAAAAGCATTCTGTGAAACTTCTTACTATTCTGTTCATTCATCTCACAAAATAGAACCTTTGTTTTGAATGAGCAGTTTTTAAACACTCTTTTTGTTGAATCTACAAGTTGACAGTTGGAGCACTTTTAGGCCTATCGTGGAAAAAGATATATCTTCAAATAAAAACTACACAGAAGGATTCAGTGAAACTACTTTCTGTTCTGTTCATTCATCTTACTGAGTTGAAACTTTCTTTTGATTGAGCTGCTTTGAAACACTCTTTTTGTAGAATCTGCAAGGGGATATTGGCGAATATTGAGGCATACCGTGTAAAACGAAATATCTTCCTCTTAAAACTACACGGAAGCATTCTGTGAAGCTACATTCTGATCTGTGCATTCATCTAACAGAGTAGAACCTTTCTTTTGATTGAGCAGTTCTGAAACACTTTTTTTGTAGAATCTGCAAGTGGATATCTGGAAATCTTTGAGGCCTATGGAGAAAAATGAAATATTTTCAAGTAAAAACTACACAGAATACTTCTGTAAAATTTCTTTCTATTTTCTGCATTCATCTAACAGTGTTGAACCTTTCTTTGATTGGGTAGTTTTGAAAAACTTTTTCTGTATAAACTGCAAGTGGACATTTGGAGCGCTTTGAGGAATATCGTAGAAATAGGAATACCTACAAATGAAAACTACACAGTAGGATTCTGTGAAACTTCTTTCTGATCTGTGCATTCAACTAACAGACTTGAACCTTACTTTTTATTGAGCAGGTTTGAAACTATCTATTTGTAGAATCTGCCAGTGGACATTTGGAGAACATTGAGGCATAATGTGAAAAACGAAATATCTTCCCAGAAAAACTACAAAGAAGCATTCTGTGAAACTTCTTTCTGATCTGTGTATTCAACTAAGAGAGTTGAACATTACTTTTCATTGAGCAGTTTTGAAACACTCTATTTGTAGATTCTGCAAGTGGACATTTTGAGCGCTTTGAGACCTCTCGTGGAAAAAGATATGACTTCAAATAAAAACCACACGGAAGCATTCTGTGAAAGTACTTTCTGATCTGTACACTCATCTGACTGAGTTGAACCTTGTTTTGATTGAGCAGTTTTGAAACACTCTATTTGTAGATTCTGCAAGTGGACATTTGGAGCACGTTAAGGCCTCTCGTGGAAAAAGATATATCTTCAAATAAAAACTACACAGAAGCATTCTGTGAAACGTCTTTCTAATCTGTGCATTCAACTAACAGATTAGAAACTTACCTTTGATTGAGCAGTATTGAAACACACTTTTTGTAGAATCTGCAGATGGACATTTGGAGAAAATTGAGGCCTATGGTGAAATAAGAAATATCTTCCCATAAAAACTACACAGAAGCATTGTGTGAAACTTCTTTCTGATCTGCCCATTCAACTGACAGAGTTGAACCTTACTTTTGATTGAGCAGTTTTGAAACAGTCTATTTGTAGTATCTGCACGTGGACATTTGGAGGACATTGAAGCCTTTGGCAAAAAATGAAATATCTTCCCAAAAAAACTACACAGAAGCATTCTGTGGAACTACTTTCAATTCTGTTCATTCATCTCACAAAGTAGAACCTT
Organism: Nomascus leucogenys; assembly: GCF_006542625.1. Lineage (NCBI taxonomy): Eukaryota > Metazoa > Chordata > Mammalia > Primates > Hylobatidae > Nomascus > Nomascus leucogenys. Next base: position 37,143 of record NW_022097774.1, read on the forward strand.
TCTTTTGACTGAGCAGTTTTGAAACACTCTTTTTGTAGAAACTGAATAGTGGATATTTGGAGTGCATTGAGGCCTACCATGGAAAAAGTTATATCTTTAAATAAAAACTACACAGAAGCATTCTGTGAAACTACTTTCTGATCGGTGCATTCATCACACTGTCTTGAACCTTTCTTTTGATTGAGCTGTTTGAAACACTCTTTTTGTAGAATTTGCAAGGGGATATTTGGGGAATATAGAGGCATATGGTGTAAAACGAAATATCTTCCCCTTAAAAGTAAACGGAAGCATTCTGTGAAACTACTTTCTGATCTGTGCATTCATCTAACAGAGTAGAATGCTTCTTTTGATTGAGCAGTTTTGAAACACTCTTTTTGTAGAATCTGCAAGTGGACATCTGGAGATCTTTTGAGGCCTTTGGAGGAAAATTAAATATCTTCAAGTAGAAAGTTCACAGAATATATCTGTGAATTTTCTTTCTATTCTCTGTATTCGTCTCACAGTGTTGAACCTTTCTTTTGATTGGGTGGTTTTGAAACACTCTTTCTGTATAAACTGCAAATGGACATTGGGAGCGCTTTGAAGCCTATCGTGGAAAAAGGAATATCTTCGAATAAAAATTACACAGAAGCATTCTGTGAAACTTCTTTCTGATCTGTGCATTCAACTAACAGATTTGAACCTTACTTTTGATTGAGCAGTTTTGAAACACTCTTTTTGTAGAAGCTGCAAGTGGACATTTAGAGAACATTGAGGCCTACGGTGAAAAAAGAAATATCTTCCCATAAAAACTACATGGAAGCATTCTGTGAAACTTCTTTCTGATCTGTGCATTCAACTAACAGAGTTCAACCTTAGTTTTCATTGAGCAGTTTTGAAAGAGTCTATTTGTAGAATCTGCAGGTGGACATTTGGAGAACATTGAGGCCTACGGTGAAAAACGATGTATCTTTCCCTAAAAACTACATGGAAACATTCTGTGAAACTTCTTTCTATTCTGTGTATTTTACTAACAGAGTTGAACCTTACCTTTGATTGAGCAGTTTTGAAACACTGTATTTGAAGATTCTGCAAGTGGACATTTGGAGCACTTTGAGGCCTCTCATGAAAACAGATATATCTTCAAATAAAAACTACACAGAAGCATTCTGTGAAACTAATTTCTGATCTGTGCTTTCATCTCACTGAGTTGAATCTTGCTTTTCATTGAGCACTTTTGAAACACTCTATTTGAAGATTCAGCAAGTGGACATTTGGAGCATTTTGAGGCCTATCGCGGAAAAAGATATATCTTCAAAAAAAAACTACACAGAAGCATTCTGTGAAACTACTTTCTGATCTGTGCATTCAACTAACGGAGTTTAACCTTAGTTTTGATTGAGCAGTTTTGACACACTCTGTAGATTCTGCACGTGGACATTTGTAGAACATTGAGGCCTACGGTGTAAAAAGAAGTATCTTCACCTAAAAATTTCATGGAAGCATTCTGTGAAACTTCTTTCTGATTAGTGCATTCAACTAGCAGAGTTCAACCTTACTTTTGATTGAGCAGTTTTGAAACACTCTATTTGTAGAATCTGCAAGTGGAGATTTGAACAAATTTGAGGCCTACTGTGAAAAATGAAATATCATCTGATAAAAACTACACAGAAGCGTTCTGTGAAACTTCTTTCTGATTTGTGAATTCAACTAACAGAGTTGAACCTTACTTTTGATTGAGCAGTTTTGAAAAACTCTATTTGTAGATTCTGCAAGTGGACATTTGGAGCGCCTTGAGGCCTCTCGTTGAAAAGATATATCTTCAAATAAAAACTACACAGAAGCATTCTATGAAACTACTTTCTGATCTGTGCATTCATCTCACTGAGTTGAACCTTGCTTTTGATTGAGCAGTTTTGAAACACTCTATTTGTAGATTCTGCAAGTAGACATTTAGAGCGATTTGAGGCCTATCGCAGAAAAAGATATATCTTCAAATAAAACTACACAAATCATTATGTGAAACTTCTTTCTGATGTGTGCATTCAACTAACTGAGTTGAACCTTACCTTTTAATGAGCAGTATTGAAACACACTTTTTGTAGAATCTGCAACTGGACATTTGGAGAACATTGAGTCCTATGGTGAAAAAAGAAATATCTTCCCATAAGAGCTACACTGAAGAATTCTGTGAAACTTCTTTCTGATCTGTGCATTCAACTAACAGAGTTGAACCTTACTTTTGATTGAGCAGTTTTGAAACAGTCTATTTGTGGTATCTGCACAAGGATATTTGGAGAACATTGAGGCCTTCGGTGAAAAACGAATTATCTTCCCATAAAAACTACACAGAAGCATTCTGTGAAACTACTTTCTATTGTGTTCAATCATCTCACTAGGTAGAAACTTTCTTTTCACTGAGCAGTTTTGAAACACTCTTTTTGTAGAACGTGCATGTGGACATTTGGAGCACTATGAGGCCAATCGTGGAAAAAGGTATACTTTCAAATAAAAACTACACAGGAGCATTTTGTGAAACTACTTTCGATCAGTGCATTCATCTCACTGATTTGAATCTTGCTTTTGATTGAGCCGTTTAGAAACCCTCTTTTTGTCGAATCTGCAAGGGGATATTTGGAGAATATTGAGGCATATGGTGTAAAACGAAATATCTTCCCCTTAAAACTACAGAGATGCATTCTGTGAAACCACTTTCTGATCTGTGCATTCATCTAACAGAGTACAACCTTTCTCTTGATTGATCAGTTTTGAAACACTCTTTTTGTAGAATCTGCAAGTGGACATCTGGAGATTTTTGAGGCCTATGGAGGAAAATGAAATATCTTCAAGTAAAAACTACACAGAATACATCTGTGAAATATTTCTCTATTCTCTTCATTCATCTCACAGTGTCGAATCCTTCTTTTGATTGGGTGGTTTTGAAACACTCTTTCTGTATAAACTGCAAGTGGTCATTTGGAGCGCTTTGAAGCCTATCATGGAAAAAGGATTACCTTCAAATAAAAATTACACAGAAGTATTCTGTGAAACATTTTTCTGATCTGTGCATTCAACTAACAGAGTTGAACCTTACTTTTGATTGAGCAGTTTAGAAACACTCTTTTTATAGAATCTGCAAGTGGACATTTGGAGAATATTGAGGCCTATGGTGAAAAAAGAAATATCTTCCCATAAAAACTACACGGAAGCATTCTGTGAAACTTGTTTCCAATCTGTGTATTCAACTAACAGAATTTAGCCTTAGTTTTGATTGAGCAGTTTTGAAACAGTCTATTTGTAGAATCTGCAAGTTGACATTTGGAAAACATTGATGCTACGGTGAAAAACGTTATATCTTTAGCTAAAAACTACATGGAAGCATTCTGTGAAACTTCTTTCTGATGTGTGCACTGAACTAGCAGAGTTCAAACTTAGTTTAGACTGAGCAGTTTTGAAACACCCTATTTGTAGAATCTGCAAGTGGACATTTGGAGAACCTTGAGGCCTACTGTGGAAAACGAAATATCTTCCCATAAAAACTACACAGAATCATTCTGTGAAACTACTTTCTGATGTGTCTATTCAACTAACCGTGTTGAATCTTACTTTTCATTGAGCAGATTTGAAACACTCTATTTGTAGATTCTGCAAGTCAACATTTAGAGCACTTTGAAGCGTATCGTGGAAAAAGGTATATCTTCAAATAAAAACTACACAGCAGCATTCTGTGACACTACTTTCTGATCTGTGCATTCATCTCACTGAGTTGAACCTTGCTTTTGATGGAGCAGATTTGAAACACTCTATTTGTAGATTCTGCAAGTGGAAATTTGGAGCTCTATGAGGCCTATCATGGAATAAGATATACATTCAAATAAAAACTACACAGAAGATTCTGTGAAACTTCTTTCTGATCTGTGCATTCAACTAACAGAGTTTAACATTACTTTTGATTGAGCAGTTTTGATACACTCTTTTTGTAGAATCTGCAAGTGGATATTGGAGAACATTGAGGCCTACAGTGAAAAAATTAATGTCTTCCCATAAAAACTACACGGAAGCATTCTGTGAAACTTCTTTTGGATCTGTGCATTCAACTAATAGACTTTAACCTTAGTTTTGATTGAGCAGTTTTGAAACAGTCTATTTGTAGAATTTGCCTGTAGACGTTTCGAGAATATTGAGGCCTACGGTGAAAAACGATATATCTTTCCCTAAAAACTACATGGAAGCACTCTGTGAAACTTATTTCTGATCTGTGCATTAAACTAGCAGAGTTCAAACTTACTTTTGATTGAGCAGTTTTGAAACACTCTATTTGTAGAATCTGTAAGTGGACATTTGGAGAACATTGAGGCCTACTGTGAAAAACGAAATATCTTCCCATAAAAACTACACAGAAGCATTCTGTGAAACTTCTTTCTGATCTCTGAATTCAACTAACAGATTTCAACCTTACTTTTGATTGAGCAGTTTTATAACACTCTGTTTGTAGATTCTGCAAGTGGACATTTGGAGCGCTTTGAGGCCTATCGCTGAAAAAGATATATCTTCAAATAAAAACTACACAGAAGCATTCTGTGAAACTTCTTTTGGATCTGTGCAGTCAACTTAGAGAGTTTATCCTTAGTTTTGATTGAGCAGTTTTGAAACAGTCTATTAGTAGAATCTGCAAGTGGACATTGGGAGAACATTGAGGCCTATGGTGAAAAAATTATATCTTTACCTAAAAACTACACCGAAGCTTTCTGTAAAACTTCTTTCTGATCTGTGCATTCAATTAGCAGAGTTGAACCTCACTTTTGATTGAGCAGTTTTTAAACAATCTATTTGTACTATCTGCACGTGGACATTTGGAGAATATTGTGGCCTTCGGTGAAAAACGAAATATCTTCCCATAAAAACTACACAGAACGATTCTGTGAAACTACTTTCTATTCTGTTCATTCATCTCACAAAGTAGAACCTTTCTTATAACTGAGCAGTTTTGAAACACTCTTTTTCTAGAACCTGCAAGAGGACATTTGGAGTGCTATGAGGCTTATCGCGGAAAAAGGAATATCTTCAAATAAAAACTACACAGAAGCATTCTGTGAAACTTCTTTCTGATCTGTGCATTCAACTACAGAGTTGAACCTTACTTTTGATGGAGGAGTTTTGAAACACTTTTTCTGTATAAACTGCAAGTGGACATTTGGAGCACTGTGAGGCCTATCCCGGAAAAAGGAATATCTTCAAATAAAAACTATGCAGAAGCATTCTGTGAAACTTCTTTCTGATCTGTGCATTCAACTAACAGAGTTGAACCTTACTTTTGATTGACCTGCTTTGAAACCCTCTTTTTATAGAATCTGCAAGGAGATATTTGGAGAATATTGAGGCGTATGATGTTAAAAGGAATATCTACACCTTAAAACTACACAGAAGCATTCTGTGAAACTACTTTCTGATCTGTGCATTCATCTAACAGAGTAGAACTTTCTTTGATTGAGCAGTTTTGAAACACTCTTTTTGTAGAATATGCAAGTGGACATCTGGAGATCTTTGAGGCCTATGGAGGAAAACGAAATACCTTCAAGTAAAAACAACACAGAATACATCTTTGAAATTTCTTTCTATTCTCTTCATTTATCTCACAGTGTTGAACCTTTCTTTTGATTGGGTGGTTTTGAAACACTCTTTCTTTATAAAGTGCAGGTGGATATTTGGATCACTTTGTAGCCTACCATGGAAAAAGTAATATCTTTGAATAATAATAACACAGAAGCATTCTGTGAAACTTCATTCCGATCTGTGCATTCAACTAACAGAGTTGAAACTTACTTTTGATTGGGCAGTTTTGAAACACTCTTTTTGTAGAATCTGCAAGTGTACATTTGGAGAACATTGAGGCCTATGGTGAAAAAAGAATTATCTTCCCATAAAAACTACACCGAAGGATTCGGTGAAACTTCTTTCTGATCTGTGCATTCAACTAACAGAGTTTAACCTTAGTTTTGATTGAGCAGTTTTGAAACATTGTATTTGTAGAATCTGCAAGTGGACATTTGGAGAACCTTGAGGCCTACTGTGAAAAACGAAATATCTTCCCATAAAAACTACACAGAATCATTCGGTGAAACTTCTTTCTGATCTGTGTATTCAACTAACAGACTTGAACCTTACTTTTGATTGAGCAGTTTTGAAACAACCTATTTGCAGATTCTGCAAGTGGGCATTTTTTGCGCTTTGAGGCTTATTGAGGAAAAAGATAAATCTTCAAATAAAACTACACAGAAGCATTCTGTGAAACGACTTTCTGCTTGGTGCATTCATCTGACTGAGTTGAACCTTGCTTTTGATTGATCAGTTTTGAAACACTCTATTTGTAGATTCTGCAAGTGGACATGTGGAGCGCTCTGAGGCGTACCGTGGAAAAAAATATAACTTCAAATTTAAACTACACAGAAGCATTCTGTGAAATTACTTTCTGATCTGTGCATTCAACTAACAGAGTTGAACCTTACTTTTGATTGAGCAGTTTTGAGACACTCTTTTTGTAGGATCTGCAAGTGGACATTTGGAGAACATTGAGGACTATGGTGAAAAAAGAAATATCTTTCCTTACAAACTACATGGAAGCATTCTGTGAAACTTCTTTCTGATCTGTGCATTCAATGAATAGAGTTTAACCTTAGTTCTGATTGAGCAGTTTTGAAACACTCTATTTGTAGAATCTGCAAGTGGACATTTGAAGAACATTGAGTCCTAATGTGAAAAACGAAATATCTTCGCCAACAACTTCACGGAAGAATTCTGTGAAACTTCTTTCTGATCTGTGCATTCAACTAACAGAGTTGAACCGTACTTTTGATTGAGCAGTTTTGAAACACTCTATTTGTAGTGTCTGCACGTGGACATTTGGAGGGCTTTGAGGCCTCTCATGGAAAAAGATATATCTTCAAATAAAAACTGCACAGAAGCATTCTATGAAGCTACTTTCTGATCTGTGCATTTATTTCACTGAGTTGAACCTTTCTTTTGATTCAGCTGTTTTGAAACCCACTTTTTGTAGAATCTACAAGGGGATATTTGGAGAATATTGATGCATACGGTGTAAAAAGAAACGTCTTCCCCTTAAAACTACACTGAAGCATTCTGTGAAACTACTTCCTGATCTGTGCATTCATCTAAAAGAGTAGAACTTCTCTTTTGATTGAGCAGTTTTGAAACACTCTTTTTGTAGAATCTGCAAGTGGACATCTGGAGATCTTTGGGACCTATGGAGGAAAATGAAATATCTTCAAATAAAAACTACTAAGAATCCATCTGTTAAATTTCTTTCTATTCTCTGCATTCTTCTCACAGTGTTGAAACTTTGTTTTGATTGGGTGGTTTTGAAACACTCTTTCTGTACAAACTGCAAGTGGACATTTGGAGTGCTTTGAAGCCTATCATGGAAAAAGGAATATCTTCAAATAAAAATTACACAGAAGCATTCAGTGAAACTTCTTTCTGATCTGTGCACTCAACTAACAAAATTGAACTTTACCTTTGATTCAGCAGTATTGAAACACTCTTTTTGTAGAATCTGCAAGTGGACATTTGGAGAACATTGTGGCCTACGGTGAAAAAAGGAATTTCTCCCCATAAAAACTATACGGAAGCATTCTGTGAGACTTCTTTCTGATCTGTGCATTCAACTAACAGAATTTATCTTTAGTTTTGATTGAGCAGTTTTGAAACAGTCTATTTGTAGAATCTGCATGTGGATATTTCGAGAACGTAGAGGCCTGTGGAGAAAAACGATATATCTTTCCCTAAAAACTACACGGAAACATTCTGTGAAACTTCTTTCTAATCTGTGCATTCAATTAACAGACTTGAAACTTACTTTTGATTGAGCCTTTTAAAACACTCTATTTGCAGAATCTGCAAGTGGAAATTTGGAGAACATGGAGGCCTACTGTGAAAAACGAAATATCTTCCCATAAAAACTACACAGAAGCATTCTGTGAAACTTCTTTCTGATCTGTGCATTCACTTAACAGAGTTGAACCTTACTTTTGATTGAGCAGTTTTGAAACACTCTTTTTGAAGTCTCTGCATGTGGACATTTGTAGAACATTGAGACCTGTGGTGAAAAACGATATATCTTTCCCTAAAAACTACACGGAAACATTCTGTGAAACTTCTTTCTGATCTGTGCATTCAACTAACAGACTTGAACCTTACTTTTGATAGAGCAGTTTTGAAACACTCTATTTGTAGAATCTGCAAGCAGACATTTGTAGCACTTTGACACCTCTCGTGGAAAAAGATATATCTTCAAATAAAAACTACACAGAAGCATTCTGTGAAAATACTTTCCGATCTGTGCATTCATTTCACTGAGTTGAACCTTGCTTTTTATTGAACAGTTTTGAAACACTCCATTTGTAGATTCTACAAGTGGACATTTGGAGCGCTTTGAGGCCTTTCGCGGAAAAAGATATATCTTCAAATAAAAACTACACAGAAGCATTCTGTGAAACTTCTTTCCATTCTGTGCATTCACCTAACAGAGTTGAACCTTACCTTTGATTGAGGAGGATTGACACACTCTGTTTGTAGAATCTGAAAGTGGACATTTGAAAAACATTGAGGCCTATGGTGAAAATAGAAATATCTTCCCATAAAACTACACAGAAGCATTCTGTGAAACTTCTTTCTGATCTGTGCATTCAACTAGCAGAGTTCAACCTTACTTTTGATTGAGCAGTTTTGAAACACTCTATTTGTAGAATCTGCAAGTGGAAATTTCGAGAACATTGAGGCCTCCTGTGAAAAACGAAATATCTTCCCATAAAAACTACACAGAAGCAGTCTGGGAAACTTCTTTCTGATCTGTGTATTCAACTAACAGAGCTGAACGTTACTTTTGATTGAGCAGTTTTGAAACACTCTATTTGTAGATACTGCAAGTGGACATTTGGAGCGCTTTGAGGCCTCTTGTGGAAAAATATATATATTCTAATAAAAACTACACAGAAGCATTCTGTGAAACTACTTTCTGATCTGTGCATTCATCACACTGAGTTGTACCTTGCTTTTGATTGAGCAGTTTTGAAACACTCTATTTGTAGTTTCTGCAAGCGGACATTTGGAGGGTTTTGAGGCCTATCGCGGAAAAAGATAAATCTTCAAATAAAAATTACACAGAAGCATTCTGTGAAACTTCTTTCTATTCTGTTCATTCAACTAACACTGTTGAACCTTACTTTTGATTGAGCAGTTTTGAAACACTCTTTTTGTAGAATCTGCAATGGGACATTTTGAGAACATTGAGGCCTACGGTGAAAAAAGAAATATCTTCCATAAAAACTAGATGGAAGCATTCAGTGAAATTTCTTTCAGATCTGTGCATTGAACTAGCAGAATTTAACATTAGTTTTCATTGAGCATTTCTGAAACAGTCTATTTGTAGAATCTGCAAGTGGACATTTGGCGAACATTGTGGCCTATGGTGAAAAATGATATATCTTTCCCTAAAAACTACACGGAATCATTCTGTGAAACTTCATTCTAATCTGTGCATTCAACTAACAGACTTGAACCTTACTTTTGATTGAGCAGTTTTGAAACACTGTATTTGTAGAATCTGCAAGTGGCCATTTGGAGAACCTTGAAGCCTACTGTTAAAAACGAAATATCTTCCCAGAAAAACTACACAGAATCATTCTGTGAAACTTATTTCTGATCTGTGTATTCAACTAACAGACTTTAGCATTAGTTTTGATTGAGCAGTTTTGGAACACCGTTTTTGTAGAATCTGCAAGTGGACATTTGGAAAACATTGAGGCCTACTGTGAAAAATGAAATATCTTCCCCTAAAAACTTCATGGAAGCATTCTGTGAAACTTATTTCTGATATGTGCATTCAACTAACCGAATTGAACCTTACTTTTGATGGAGCAGTTTTGAAACACTCTTTCTGTATAAACTGCAAGTGGACATTTGGAGTGCTTTGAGGCCTATCGTTGAAAAAGGAATATCTTCAAATAAAAACTACACAGAAGCATTCTGTGATACTTCTTTCTGATCTGTGCATTCAACTAAGAGAGTTGAACTTTACCTTTGATTGAGCAGCTTTGAAACACTCTATTTGTAGTATCTGCATGTGCATATTTGGAGAACATTGAGGCCTTGGATGAAAAACGAAATATCTTCCCATAAAAACTACACAGAAGCATTCTGTTAAACTTCTTTCTATTCTATTCAGTCATCTCACAAAGTAGAACCTTTCTTTTGAATGAGCAGTTTTGAAATACTCTTCTTGTAGAATCTGCAAGTGGACATTTGGAGCGCTTTGAGCCCTATCATCGAAAAGGTATATCTTCAAATAGAAACTACACAGAAGCATTCTGTGAAACTGCTTCCTGATCGGTGTATTAATCTCACTGAGTTGAACCTTTCTTTTGATTAAGCTGTTTTGAAACCCTCTTCTTGTACAATCTGCAAGGGGATATTTGGAGAATATTGAGGCATACGGTGTAAAAATAAATATCTTTCCTTTAAAACTACACAGAATCATTCTGTGAAACAACTTTCTGATCTGTGCATTCATCTAACAGAGTAGCACCTTTCTTTTGATTGAGCAGTTTTGGAACACTTTTTTTGTTGATTCTGCATGTGGACATCTGGAGATCTTTGAGGCCTGTGGAGGGAAAAAGAAATATCTTCAAGTAAAAACAGCACAGAATACTTCTCTGAAATTTCTTTCTATTCTCCACATTCATCTAACAGTGTTGAACCTTTCCTTTGATTTGGTAGTTTTGAAACACTCTTTCTGTACAAACTGCAAGTGGACATTTGGAGCGCTTTGAGGCCTATCATGGAAAAAGGATTATCTTCAAATAAAAACTACACAGAAGTATTATGTGAAACTTCTTTCTCATCAGTGCATTCAACTAACAGAGTTTAACCTTAGTTATGATTGAGCAGTTTTGAAACAGTCTATTTGTAAGATCTGCAAGTGGACATTTGGAGAACATTGAGACATAAGGGGAAAAACGATATATCTTTCCCTAAAAACTACACAGAATCATTCAGTGAAACTTCTTTCTCATATGTGCATTCAACTAGGAGAGTTGAATCTTACTTTTTGATTGAGCAGTTTTGACTCAGTCTATTTGTAGAATCTGCAAGTGGATATTTGGAGAACATTGAGGCCTACTGTGAAAAACAAAATATCTTCCCATAAAAACTACACCGAAGCATTCTGTGAAACTTCTTTCTGATCTGTGTATTCAACTAACAGAGTTGAACCTTACTTTTGATTGAGCAGTTTTTAAACACTGTATTTGTAGATTCTGCAAGTGGACATTTGGAGCGCTTTGATGCCTCTCGTGGAAAAAGATATATCTTCAAATAAAAACTACACAGAAGCATTCTGTGAAACTACTTTCTGATCTGTGCATTCATCTCACTGAGTTGAACCTTGCTTTTGATTGAGCAGTTTTGAAACACTCTATTTGAGGATTCTGCAAGCGGACATTTGGAGCACTTTGATGCCTCTCGCGGAAAAAGCAATATCTTCAAATAAAAACTACACAGAAGCATTCTGTGAAACTTCTTTGCGATCTGTGCATTCAACTAACAGAGTTGACACTTACCTTCGATTGAGCAGTATTGAAACACACTTTTTGAAGAATCTGCAAGTGGACATTTGGAGTTCATTGCGGCCTGTGGCAAAAAACGAAATATCTTCCCATAAAAACTACATGGAAGCATTCTGTGAAACTTCTTTCTGATCAGTGCATTCAACTAACAGACTTGAACCTTACTTTTGATTGAGCAGTTTTGAAACACTCTATTTGTAGAATCTGCAAGTGGACATTTGGAGAACATGGAGGCCAACTGTGAAAAACGAAATATCTTTCCATAAAAACTACACAGAAGCATTCTGTGAAACTTCTTTCTGATCTGTGTATTCAACAGAGTTGAACCTTGCTTTTGATTGAGCAGTTTTGAAACACTCTTTCTGTATAAACTGCAAGTGGACTTTTGGAGCACTTTGATGCCTCTCGCAGAAAAAGCAATATCTTCAAATAAAAACTACACAGAAGAATTCTGTGAAACTTCTTTCCGATCTGTGCATTCAACTAACAGAGTTGAAACTTACCTTCGATTGAGCAGTATTGAAACACACTTTTTGAAGGATCTGCAAGTGGACATTTGGAGTTCATTGAGGCCTGTGGTGAAAAACGAAATATCTTCCCATAAAAACTACATGGAAGCATTCTGTGAAACTTCTTTCTGATCTTTGCATTCAACTAACAGACTTGAACCTTACTTTTGATTGAGCAGTTTTGAAACACTCTATTTGTAGAATCTGCAAGTGGACATTTGGAGAACATGGAGGCCAACTGTGAAAAACGAAATATCTTTCCATAAAAACTACACAGAAGCATTCTGTGAAACTTCTTTCTGATCTGTGTATTCAACTAACAGAGTTGAACCTTACTTTTGATTGAGCAGTTTTGAAACACCAAGTGGACATTTGGAGCGCTTTTAGGCCTCTCATGGAAGAAGGTGTATCTTCACATAAAAAATACACAGAAGCATTCTGTGAAACTACTTTCTGATCTGTGCATTCATCTCACTGAGTTGAACCTTGCTTTTGATTGAGCAGTTTTGAAACACTCTATTTGCAGATTCTGCAAGTGGACATTTGGAGCGCTTTGAGGCCTATCGTGGAAAAAGATATATCTTCAAATAAAAACTACACAGAAGCATTCTGTGAAACTTCTTTCCGTTCTGTGCATTCAACTGACAGAGTTGAACCTTAATTTTGATTGAGCAGTTTTGAAACACCCTTTTTGTGGACTCTGCAAGTGGACATTTGGAGAACATTGAGACCTGTGGTGAAAAACGGTATTTGTTTCCCTAAAAACTACACGGAAGCATTCTGTGAAACTACTTTCTGATCTGTGCTTTCAACTAACAGACTTGAACCTTACTTTTGATTGAGCAGTTTTGAAACACTCAATTTGTAGAATCTGCAACTGGACATTTGGAGAACATTGAGGCCTATGGTGAAAAACGAAATATCTTCCCCTAAAAACTTCATGGAAGCATTCTGTGAAACTTGTTTCTGATCTGTGCATTCTGCCAGCAGAGTTGAACCTTACTTTTGATTGAGCAGTTTCAAAACACTCTAATTGTAGTATCTGCACGTGGACATTTGGAGAACATTGAGGCCTTCAGTGAAAAATGAAATATCTTCCCATAAAAACTACACAGAAACATTCTGTGAAACTTCTTCTATTCTGTTCATTCATCTCACAAAGTAGAACCTTTCTTTTGAATGAGCAGTTCTGAAACATTCTTTTTGTAGAATCTGCAAGTGGACATTTGGAGCGCTTTGAGGCCTATCGTGGAGAAAGTTATATCTTCAAATAAAAACTACACAGAAGCATTCTGTGAAACTTTCTGATCAGTGTATTAATCTCACTGAGTTGAAACTTCCTTTTGATTGATTGTTTGGAAACCCACTTTTTGTACAATCTGCAAGGGGTTATTTGGAGATTATTGAGGCATATGGTGTAAAAAGAAATATCTTCTCTTTAAAACTTCACAAAAGCATTCAGTGAAACAAATTTCTGATCTGTGCATTCATCTAACGGAGTAGCACCTTTCTTTTGATTGAGCAGTTTTGAAACACTTTTTTTGTAGAATCTGCATGTGGACATCTGGAGACCTTTCAGGTCTATGGAGGCAAAACGAAATATCTTCAAGTAAAAACTACACAGAATACTTCTGTGAAATTTCTTTCTATTCTCTGCATTCATCTAACAGTGTTGAAACTTTCTTTTGATTGAGTAGTTTTGAAACACTCTTTCTGTATAAACTGCAAGTGGACATTTGGAGCGCTTTGAGGCCTATCGTGGAAAAAGGAATATCTTCAAATAAAAACTAAAAAGAAGCATTCTGTGAAACTTCTTTCTGATCTGTGCATTCAACTATCAGAGTTGAACATTTCTTTTGATTGAGCAGTTTTGAAACACTCTTTTTGTAGAATCTGCAAGTGGACATTTGGAGAATATTGAGGCCTACTGTGAAAAAAGAAATATCTTCCCATAATAACTACATTGAAGGTTTCTGTGAAACTTCTTTCTGATCTGTGCATTCAACTAACAGAATTTAACCTTAGTTTTGCTTGAGCAGTTTTGAAACAGTCTATTTGTAGAATTGGACTGTGGACATTTTGAGAATTTTGAGGAATATGGTGAAAAATGATATATCTTTCCCTAAATACTACACGGAAGCATTCTGTGAGACTTTTTTCTCATTTTTGCATTCAACTAGCAGAGTTGAACTTTGCTTTTGATTGAGCAGTTTTGAATCACTCTATCTGTAGAATCTGCAAGTGGATATTTGGAGAACATTGAGGTCTAATGTGAAAAACGAAATATCTTCCCATAAAAACTACACAGAAGCATTCTGTGAATCTTCTTTCTGATCTGTGTATTCAACTAACAGAGTTGAACCTTACTTTTGATTGAGCAGTTTTGAAACACTCTATTTGTAGATTCTGAAAGTGGACATTTGGAGCGCTTTGAGGCCCCTCGTGCAAAAAGTTATATATTCAAATAAAAACTACACAGAAGCATTCTGTGAAACTTCTTTCTCATCTGTGTATTCAACTAACAGAGTTGAACGTTACCTTTTATTAAGCAGTATTGAAACACTCTTTTTGTAGTATCTGCAAGTAGACAGTTGGAGAACATTGAGGCCTATGGTGAAAAAAGAATTATCTTCCCATAAAAACTACACGGAAGCATTCTGTGAAACTTCTTTCTGATCTGTGTATTCAACTAACAGGGTTGAACCTTACCTTTGATTGAGCAGTTTTGAAACACTCTATTTGTAGAATCTGCAAGTGGACATTTGGAGAACATTGAGGCCTATGGTGAAAAAAGAATTATCTTCCCATAAAAACTACACGGAAGCATTCTCTGATACTTCTTTCTGATCTGTGTATTCAGCTAACAGACTTGAACCTTACTTTTGATTGAGCAGTTTTGAAACACTCTATTTGTAGAATCTGCAAGTGGACATTTGGAGAACTTTGAGGCCTACTGTGAAAAACGAAATATCTTAACATAAAAACCACACAGAAGCATTCTGTGAAACTTCTTTCTGATCTGTGAATTCAACTAACAGAGTTGAAACTTACTTTTGATTGAGCAGTTTTGAAACACTCTATTTGTGTATTCTGCAAGGGTACATTTGGAGCGCTTTGAGGCCTATCGCAGAAAAAGATATATCTTCAAATAAAAACTACACAGAAGCATTCTGTGAAACTTCTTTCTGATCTGTGCATTCAACTAACAGAGTTTAACCTTAGTTTTGATTGAGCACCTTTGAAACACTCTAATGGTAGAATCTGCAAGTGGACATTTGGAGAACATTGAGGCCTACGGTGAAAAATGAAATATCAACCCCCAAAAACTTCACGGAAGCATTCTGTGAAACTTGTTTGTGATATGTGCGGTCATCTAGCAGATTTGAACCTTACTTTTGATTGAGCAGTTTTGTAACACTCTATTTGTAGTATCTGCATGTGGACATTTGGAGAACATTGAGGCCTTCGGTGAGAAATGAAATATCTTCCCATAAAAACTATACAGAAGCATTCGGTGAAACTTCTTTCTATTCTCTTCATTCATCTCACAAAATAGAACCTTTCTTTTGAATGAGAAGTTTTGAAACACTCTTTTTGTAGAACCTGCAAGTGGACATTTGGAGCGCTTTGAGGCCTATCATGGAAAAAGTTAAATCTTCAAATAAAAACTACACAGAAGCATTCTTTGAAACTACTTTCTGATCGGTGAACTCATCTCACTGAGTTGAACCTTTCTTTTGATTGAGCTGTTTTGAACCACTGTTTTTGTGCAATTTGCAAGGGGATATTTGGAGAATATTGAGGAATACGGTGTAAAAAGAAATATCTTCCCTTTAAAACTACACAGAAACATTCTGTGAAACAACTTTCTGATCTGTGCCATCATGTAACAGAGTAGCACCTTTCTTTTGATTGAGGAGTTTTGAAACACTTTTTTTGTAGAATCTGCATGTGGACATCTGAAGATCTTTGAAGCCAATGGAGGGAAAACGAAATATCTTCAAGTAAAATCTACACAGAATACTTCCGTGAAATTTCTTTCTATTCTCTGCATTCATCTAACAGTGCTGAAACTTTCTTTTGATTGGGTAGTTTTGAAACACTCTTTCTGTATAAACTGCAAGTGGACATTTGGAACGCTTTCAGGCCAATCATGGAAAAAGGAATATCTTCAAATAAAAACTAAACAGAAGCATTCTGTGAAACTTCTTTCTGATCTGTGAATTCAACTAGCAGAGTTCAACCTTACTTTGAATTTAGCAGTTTTGAAACTGTCTATTTGTAGAATCTGCAAGTGGACATTTGGAGATCATTGAGGCCTATGGTAAAAAAAGAAATATCTTCCCATAAAAACTACATGGAAGCATTCTGTGAAACTTCTTTCTGATCTGTGCACTCAACTAACAGAGTTTAACCTTATTTTTGATTGAGCAGTTTTGAAACAGTCTATTTGTAGAATCTGCAAGTGGACATTTGGAGAACAATGATGCCTATGGTGAAAAACGATATATCTTTCCCTAAAAACTACACGGAAGCATGCTGTGAAACCTCTTTCTGATCTGTGCATTGAACAAGCAGAGTTCAACCGTACTTTTGATTGAGCAGTTCTGAAACACTCTATTTCAGGAATCTGCAATTGGACATTTGGAGAATATTGAGGCCTTCTGTGAAAAACGAATTATCTTCCCATAAAAACTACACAGAAGCATTCTGTGAAACTCCTTTTGATCTCTGTATTCCACTAACAGAGTTGAACCTTACTTTTGATTGAGCTGTTTAGAAACACTCTATTTGTAGATTCTGCAAGTGGACATTTGGAGCGCTTTGAGGCCACTCGTGGAAAAAGATATATCTTCAAATAAAAACTACACAGAAGCATTCTGTGAAACTACTTTCTGATCTGTGCATTCATCTCAGTGATTTGAAACTTGCTTTTGATTGAGCAGTTTTGAAACACTCTATTTGTAGATTCTGCAAGTGGACATTTGGAGCACTTTGAAGTCTATCGTGGAAAAAGATATATCATCAACTAAAAACTACACAGAAGCATTCTGTGAAACTTCTTTCTGATCTGTGCATTCAACTAACAGAGTTAAACCTTACCTTTGATTGAGAAGTATTGAAACACTCTTTTTGTAGAATCTGCAAGTGGACATTTGGAGAACATTGAGGCCTATGGTGAAAAAAGAAATAACTTAAAATAAAAACTACACGGAGGCATTCTGTGAAACCTCTTTCTGATCTGTGCACTCAACTAACAGTGTTTAAACTTAGTTTTGATTGAGCAGTTTTGAAACAGTCTATTTGTAGAATCTGCAAGTGGACATTTGGAGAACATTGATGCCTATGGTGAAAAACGATACATCTTTCCCTAAAAACTACGCGGAGGCATGCTGTGAGACTCCTTTCTGATCTGTGCATTCAACTAGCAGAGTTCAACCTTGCTTTTGATTGAGCAGTTTTGAAACACTCTATTTGAAGAATCTGCAAGTGGACATTTGGAGAAATTTGAGGCCTTCTTTGAAAAACAAAATATCATCCCATAAAAACTACACAGAAGCATTCTGTGAAACTTCTTTCTGATCTCTGTATTCCACTAACAGAGTTGAACCTTACTTTTGATTGAGCTGTTTTGAAACACTCTATTTGTAGATTCTGCAAGTCGACATTTGGAGCGCTTTGAGGCCTCTCATGAAAAAAGATATATCTTCAAATAAAAACTACACAGAAGCATTCTGTGAAACTACTTTCTGATCTGTGTATTCATCTCTCTGGTTTGAACCTTGCTTTTGATTGAGCAGTTTTGAAGCACTCTATTTGTAGATTCTGCAAGTGGACATTTGGAGTGCTTTGAGGCCTATCGCAGAAAAAGATATATCTTCAAATAAAAACTACACAGAATCATTGTGTGAAACTACTTTCTGATCTGTGCATTCAACTAACTGAGTTGAAGCTTACTTTTGAATGAGCAGTTTTGAAACACTCTTTTTGTAGAATCTGCAAGTTGACATTTGGAGAACATTGAGGCCTACAGTGAAAAAGAAATATCTACCCATAAAAACTTCACAGAAGCATTCTGTGAAACTTCCCTCTGATCTGTGCATTCAACTAACAGAGTTGAACCTTACTTTTGATTGAGCAGTTTTGAAACAGTCTATTTGTAGTATCTGCACATGGACATTTTGAGAACATTGAGGACTTCTGTGAAAAACGAAATATCTTCCCATAAAAACTACACAGAAGCATTCTGTGAAACAAATTTCTATTCTGTTTATCCGTCTCACAAAATAGAACCTTTCCTTTGACTGAGAAGTTTTGAAGCACTCTTTTTGTAGAATCTGCATGTGGACATTTTGAGTGCTTTGAGGCCTATCGTGGAAAAAGGAATATCTTCAAATAAAAACTACACAGAAACATTCTGTGAAACTACTTTCTGATCGGTGCATTCATCTCACTGAGTTGAAATTTTCTTTTGATTGAGGTGTTTTGAAACCCACTTTTTGGAGAATCTGCAAGGGGATATTTGGAGAATATTGAGGCATACGGTGTAAAATGAAATATCTTCCCCTTAAAACTACACAGAAGCATTCTATGAAACTACTTTCTGAACTGTGCATTCATCTAACAGAGTAGAACCTTTCTTTTGATTGAGCAGTTTTGAAACCCTTTTGTTGAAGAATCTGCAAGTGGATATCTGGATATCTTTGAGGCCTATGGAGAAAAATGAAATATCTTCAAGTAAAAACTACACAGAATACTTCTGTGAAATTTCTTTCTATTCTCTGCATTCATCTAAGAGTGTTGAACCTTTCTTTTCCTTGGGTAGTTTTGAAACACTCTCTCTGTATAAACTGCAAGTGGACATTTGGAGTGCTTTGAAGCCTACTGTGGGAAAAGAAATATCTTCAAATAAAAATTACTCGGAAGCATTCTATGAAACTTCTTTCTGATCTGTGCACTCAACAAACAGAGTTGAACATTACTTTTGATCGAGCATTTTTGAAACACTCTTTTTGTAGAATCTGCAAGTGGACATTTGGAGAACATTGAGGCCTACAGTGAAAAAAGAAATATCTTCCCATAAAAACTACACGGAAGCATTCTGTGAAACTTCTTTCTGATCTGTGCATTCAACTAACAGAGTTTAACCTGAGTTTTGATTGAGCAGTTTTGAAACAGTCTGTTTGTAGAATCTGCAAGTGGACCTTTGGAGAACATTGATGCCTATGGTGAAAAACGCTGTATCTTTCCCTAAAAACTACACGGAAGAATGCTGTGAAACTTCTTTCTGATCTGTGCATTCAACTAGCAGAGTTCAACCATACTTTTGATTGAGCAGTTTTGAAACACTATTTGAGGAATCTGCAAGTGGACATTTGGAGAACATTGAGGCCTTCTGTGAAAAACGAAATATCTTCCCATAAAAACTACAAAGAAACATTTTGTGAAACTTCTTTCTGATCTCTGTATTCTACTAACAGAGTTGAACCTTACTTTTGATTGAGCTGTTTAGAAACACTCTATTGGCCGTGCGCGGTGGCTCACGCTTGTAATCCCAGCACTTTGGGAGGCCGAGGTGGGTAGATCACGAGGTCAGGAGATCGAGACCACGGTGAAACCTCGTCTCTATTAAAATACAAAAAATTAGCCCGGCGTGGTGGCGGGCACTGGTAGTTCCAGCTACTTGGAGAGGCTGAGGCAGGAGAATGGCGTGAACCCGGGAGGCGGAGCTTGCAGTGAGCCGAGATCGCGCCACTGCACTCCAGCCTGGGTGAGAGAGCGAGACTCCATCTCAAAAAAAAAAAAAAAAAAGGAACACTCTTTTTGTAGATTCTGCATGTGGACACTTGGAGTGTTTTGAGGCATCTCGTGGAAAAAGATATATCTTCAAATAAAAACTACACAGTAGCATTCTTTGAAACTACTTTCTGATGTGTTCATTCAATTAACAGAGTTTAAACTTAGTTTTGATTGAGCAGTTTTGAAACAGTCTATTTGTAGAATCTGCAAATGTACTTTTGGAGAACATTGAGGCCTACTGTGAAAAACGAAATATCTTCCCATAAAAACGACACAGAAGTATTCTGTGAAACTTCTTTCTTATCTGTTAATTCAACTAACAGAGTTGAACCTTACTTTTGATTGAGCAGTTTTGAAACAACCTATTTGTAGATTCTGCATGTGGACATTTGTAGTGGTTTGAGGCCTCTCGTGGAAAAAGATATATCTTCAAATAAAAACTACAGAGAAGCATTCTGTGAAACTACTTTCTGCTCTGTGCATTCATCTCCCTGAGTTGAACCTTGCTTTTGATTGAGTAGTTTTGAAACACTCTATCTGTAGATTCTGCAAGTGCACATTTGGAGCGCTTTGAGGCCTATCGTGGAAAAAGATATATCTTCAAATAAAAACTACACAAAAGCATTTTGTGAAACATCTTCCTGATCTCTGCATTCAACAAACAGAGTTGAACCTTACTTTTTATTGAGCAGTTTTGAAACACACCTTTTGTAGAATCTGCAAGTGGACATATGGAGAACATTGAGGACTATGGTGAATAAAGAAATACCTTCCCTTAAAAACTATATGGAAGCATTCTGTGAAACTTCTTTATGATCTGTGCATTCAGCTAACAGAGTTGAACCTTACTTTTGATTGAGAAGTTTTGAAACACTGTATTTGTAGATTCTGCAAGTGGACATTTGGTGCGCTTTGAGGCCTCTCGTGGAAAAAGATATATCTTCAAATAAAAACTACACAGAAGCATTCAGTGAAACTACTTTCTGACCTGTGCTTTCATCTCACTGAGTTGAACCTTGCTTTTGACTGAGAAGTTTTGAAACACTCTATTTGTAGAAGCTGCAAGTGGACATTTGGAGAACATTGAGGCCTATGGTGAAAAACGAAATATCTTCCCCTAAAGACTTCACAGAAGCATTCTGTGAAACTTGTTTCTGATCTGTGCATTCAAGTAGCAGAGGTGAACCTTAGTATTGATTGAGCAGTTTTGAAACACTCTATTTGTAGTATCTGCACGTGGACATTTGGAGAACATTGAGGCCTTTGGTGAAAAACAAAATATCTTCCCATAAAAACTACACAGAAGCACTCTGTGAAACTTCTTTCTATTATGTTCATTCATCTCAAAAAGTAGAACCTTTTGAATGAGCAGTTTTGAAACACCCTTTTTGTAGAATCATCAAGTGGAAATTTGGAGCGCTTTGAGGCCTATCATGGAAAAAGGTTTATCCTCAACTAAAAACTACAAAGAAGCATTCTGTGAAACTACTTTCTGATTGGTGCATTAATCACACTGAGTTGAACCTTTCTTTTGATTGAGCTGTTTTGAAAACCTCTTTTTGTACAATCTGTAAGGGGCTATTTGGAGCATATTGAGGCATACAGAGTAAAAAGAAATATCTTCCCTTTAAAACTACACAGAAGCATTCTGTGAAACAACTTTCTGATCTGTGCATTCATCTGACAGAGTAACACCTTTCTTTTGATTGAGCAGTTTTGAAACACTTTTTTTGTAGAATCAGCAAGTGGACATCTGGAGATCTTAGGGGCCTATAGTGGGAAATGAAATATCTTCAAGTAAAAATTACACAGAATGGTTTGGTGAAATTACTTTCTATTCTCTGCATTCATCTAACAGTGTTGAACCTTTCTTTTGATTGGGTAGTTTTGAAAACTGTTTTTGTATAAACTGCAAGTGGACATTTGGAGTACTTTGAGGCCTATCGTGGAAAAAGGAATATCTTCAAATAAAAACTACACAGATGCATTCTGTGAAACTACTTTCTGATCGGTTCATTCATCTCACTGAGTTGAACCTTTCTTTTGATTGAGCTGTTATGAAACCCTCTTTATGTAGAATCTGCAAGTGGACATTTGGAGAACATTGAGGCCTATGGTGAAACAAGAAATATCTTCCAATAAAAACTACACAGAAGCATTCTGTGAAACTTCTTTCTGACCTGTGCATTCAACTAACGAGTTGAATCTTACTTTTGATTGTGCAGTTTTGAAACAAACTTTTTGTAGAATCTGCAAGTGGACATTTGGAGAACATTGAGGGGTGTGGTGAAAAATGATATATCTTTCCATAAAAACTACACGGAAGCATTCGGTGAAACTTCTTTCTGATCTGTGCATTCAACTAACAGACTTCAACCTTACTTTTGATTGAGCAGTTTTGAAACACTGTATTTGTAGAAACTGCAAGTGGACATTTGGAGTACCTTGAGGCCTACTGTGAAAAACGAAATATCTTCCCATAAAAGCTACACAGCATCATTGTGTGAAACTTCTTTCTGATCTGTGTATTCAACTAACAGAGTTGAACCTTACTTTTGATTGAGCAGTTTTGAAACACTCTATTTGTACATTCTGCAAGTGCACATTTGGAGCGCTTTGAGGCCTCTCATGGAAAAAGATATATCTTCAAATAAAAACTACACAGAAGCATTCTGGGAAACCCACTTTCTGCTCTGTGCATTCATCTCAATGAGTTGAACCTTGCTTTTTATTGAGAAGTTTTGAAACACTCTATTTGTAGTATCTGCATTTTGACATTTGGAGAACACTGAGGCCTTCGGTGAAAAACGAACTATCTTCCCATAAAAAATAAACAGAAGCATTCTGTGAAGCTACTTTCTATTCTGTTCATTCATCTCACAAATTAGAATCTTTCTTTTGAAGTAGCAGTTTTGAAACACTATTTTTGTAGAATCTGCAAGTGGACATTTGGAGCGCTTTGAGGACTATCGTGGTAAAAGGTATATCTTCAAATAAAAACTACTCAGAAGCATTCTGTGAAACTTCTTTGTGATCCGTGCATTCAACTAACAGAGTTTAACCTTTGTTTCGTTTGAGCAGTTTTGAAACAGTCTATTTGTAGAATCTGCAGGTGGACATTTGGAGAACATCGAAGCCTATGGTGAAAAACGAAGTATCTTCCCCTAAAAACTTCATGGAAGCATTCTGTGAAACTTCTTTCTAATCTGTGCATTCAACTGACAGAGTTGAAGCTTACTTTTGGTTGAGCAGTTTTGAAACACTCTGTAGATTCTGCAAGTGGACATTTGGATAGCTTTGAGGCCTCTCGTGGAAAAAGATATATCTTCAAATAAAAACTACACAGAAGCATTCTGTGAAGCTTCTTTCTGATCTGTGCATTCAACTAACAGAGTTGAACCTTACTTTTGATAGAGCAGTTTTGAAACACTCTTTTTGTAGAATCTGCTAGTGGACATTTGCAGAACATTGAGACCTATGGTGAAAAACGATAAATCTTTCCCTAAAAACTACTCGAAGCATTCTGTGAAACTTCTTTCTGATCTGTGCATTCAACTAGCAGAGTTCAACCTTACTTTTGATTGAGCAGTTTTGAAACAATCTATTTGTTGAATCTGCAAGTGGACATTTGGGGAACATTGCAGCCTATCGTGGAAAACGTTATGTCTTTCCATAAAAACTACACAGAAGCACTCTGTGAAACTTCTTTCTGGTCTGTGTATTCAACTAACAGGGTTGAACCTTACTTTTGATTGAGCAGTTTTGAGACACTCTATTTGTAGATTCTGCATGTGGACATTTGGAGAACATTCATGCCTGAAATGAAAAACGATATATCTTTCCCTAAAAACTACACGGAAGCATTCTGTGAAACTTTTTCCTGATCTGTGTATTCAACTAGCAGAGTTAAACCTTACTTTTGATTGAGCAGTTTTGAAACACTCTATTTGTAGAATCTGCAAGTGGACATTTGGATAATATTGAGGCCTACTGTGAAAAATGAGATAACATCCCATAAAAACTACACAGAAGCATTCTGTGAAACTTCTTTCTGATCTGTGTATTCAACTAACAGATTTGAACCTTACTTTTGATTGAGCAGTTTTGAAACACTCTATTTATAGATTCTGCAAGTGCACATTTGCAGCGCTATGAAGCCTCTCGTGGAAAAACACATATCTTCAAATAAAAACTACACAGAAGCAATCTGTGAAACTACTTTCTGATCTGTGCATTCATCTCACTGAGTTGAAGCTTGCTTTTTATTGAGCAGTTTTGAAACACTCTGTAGATTCTGCAAGCGGAAATTTGGAGCACTTTGAGGCCTATCATGGAAAAAGATTTATCTTCAAACAAAAACTACACAGAAGCATTCTGTGAAACTTCTTTCTGATCTGTGCATTCAACTAACAGAGTTCAAACTTACTTTTTTTGAGCCGTTTTGAAACACACCTTTTGTAGAATCTGCAAGTGGACATTTGGAGAACATGGATGATTATTGTGAAAAAAGAAATACCTTCCCTTAAAAACAACACAGAAGCATTCTGTGAAACTTCTTTCTGATCTGTGCATTCAACTAGCAGAGTTTAACCTGAGTTTTGATTGAGCAGTTTGGAAACACACTATTTGTAGCATCTGCACGTGGACATTTGGAGAACATTGAGGCCTACTGTGAAAAACGAAATATCTTCCCATAAAAACTACACATAAGCATTCTGCGAAACTTCTTTCTGATCTTTGTATTCAACTAACAGAGTTAATCCTTACTTTTGATTGAGCAGTTTTGAAACACTCTGTAGATTCTGCAAGTGCACATTTGGAGCGCTTTGACGCCTATCATGGAAAAAGATATATCTTCAAATAAAAACTACACAGAAGCATTCTGTGAAACCACTTTCTGCTCTGTGCATTCATCTCACTGAGTTGAACCTTGTTTTTGATTGAGCAGTTTTGAAACACTCTATTTGTAAGTTCTTCAAGTGGACATTTCGAGCGCTTTGAGGCCTATCGCAATAAAAGATATATCTTCAAATTAAAAGTACACAGAAGCATTCTGTGAAACTTCTTTCTGATCTGCGCATTCAACTAACAGAGTTGAACCTTACTTTTGATTGAGCAGTTTCAAAACACTCTTTTTGTAGAATTTGCAAGAGGACGTTTGGAGAACATTGAGTTCTATGGTGAACAAAGAAATATCTTCCTTTAAAAACTACACAGAAACATTCTGTGAAACTACTTTCTGATCTGTACATTCAAGTAACAGAGTTGAACCTTACTTTTGGTTGAGCAGTTTTGAAACACTTTATTTGTAGTATCTGCACGTGGACATTTTGAGAACATTGAGGCCAACTGTGAGAAACGAAATATCTTCACATAAAAACTACACAGAAGCATTCTGTGAAACTTCTTTCTGATCTCTGTATTCAACTAACAGAGTTGAACTTTACTTTTGATTGAGCAGTTTTGAAACACTCTATTTGTGGATTCTGCAAGTGCACATTTGGAGCACTTTGAGGCCTATCATGGAAAAAGATATACCTTCAAATAAAAACTTCACAGAAGCATCTGTGAAACTAATTTCTGCTCTGTGTATTTATCTCACTGATTTGAACCTTTCTTTTGATTGAGCAGTTTTGAAGCACTCTATTTCTAGATTCTGCAAGTGGACATTTGGAGGGCTTTGGGGCTTACTGCAGAAAAAGATATATCTTCAAATTAAAACTACACAGAAACATTCTGTGAAACTTCTTTCTGATCTGTGCTTTCAACCAACAGAGATGAAACTTACCTTTGATTCAGCAGTATTGAAACACTCTTTTTGTAGAATTTGCTAGTGGACATTTGGAGAATATTGGGGCCTATGGTGAAAAAAGAAATATCTTCCCATAAAAACTACATGGAAGCATTCTGTGAAACTTCTTTCTGAGCTGTGCATTCAACTAACAGAGTTGAAACTTACTTTTCTTTGAGCAGTTTTGAAACACTCTTTTTGTAGAATCTGCAAGTGGACATTTGCAGAAAATTGAGGCCTACGGTGAAAAAGAAATATCTTCCCATAAAATCTACAAGGAAGCATTCTGTGAAACTTCATTCTGATCTGTGCATTCAACTAACAGAGTTTAACCTTAGTTTTGTTTCAGCAGTTTGGAAAAACTCTATTTGTAGAATCTGTAAGTGTACATTTGGAGAACATTGAGGCCTATGGTGAAAAACGAAATATCTTCCCCTAAAAAACTCATGGAAGCATTTTGTGAAACTTCTTTCTGATCTGTGCATTCAACTAACAGAGTTGTACCTTACTTTTGATTGAGCAGTTTTGAAACACTCTATTTGTAGTATATGCACGTGGACATTTGGAGAACATTGAGGCCTACTGTGAAAAACAAAATATCTTCCCATAAAAACTACACAGAAGCATTCTGTGAAACTACTTTCTGATCTGTGAATTCAACTAACAGAGTTGAACCTTCCTTTGATTGACCAGTTTTGAAACACTCTATTTGTAGATTCTGCCAGTGGACATTTGGAGTGCTTTGAGGCCTATCGTGGAAAAAGATAGATCTTCAAATAAAAACTTCACAGAAGCATCTGTGAAACTAATTTCTGCTCTGTGTATTCATCTCACTGATTTGAACCTTGCTTTTGATTGAGCAGTTTTGAGGCACTCTATTTGTAGAATCTGCAAGTGGATATTTGGAGGGCTTTGAGGCTTATCGCAGAAAATGATATATCTTCAAATTAAAACTACACAGAAGCATTCTGTGAAACTTCTTTCTGATCTGTGCTTTCAACCAACAGAGATGAACCTTACACTTGATTGAGCAGTATTGAAACACTCTTTTTGTAGAATTTGCAAGTGAACATTTGGAGAACATTGAGGCCTATGGTGAAAAAAGAAATATCTTTTCATAAAAACTACACGGAAGCATTCTGTGAAACTTCTTTCTGATCTGTGCATTCAACTAACAGAGTTGAAAATTACTTTTTTTTGAGGAGTTTTGAAACACTCTTTTTGTAGAATCTGCAAGTGGACATTTGGAGAACATTGAGGCCTATGGTTAAAAACGATATATCTTTCCCTAAAAACTACACGGAAGCATTCTGTGAAACTTCTTTCTGATCTCTGCATTTAACTACCAGAGTTAAACCTTACTATTGATTGAGCAGTTTTGAAACACTCTATTTGTAGAATCTGCAAGTGGACATCTGGAGAACATTGAGGCCTATGGTGAAAAAAGAAATATCTTCCCGTAAAAACTACACAGAAGCATTCTGTGAAACTTCTTTCTGATCTATGCATTCAATTAACAGAATTTAACCTTAGTTTTTATTGAGCAGTTTTGAAACAGTCTATTTGTAGAATCTGCAAGTGGACATTTGGAGAACATGGAGGCCTACTGTGAAAAATGATATATCTTTCCCTAAAAACTACAGGGAAGCAATCTGTGAAACTTCTTTCTGATCTGTGCATTCAACTAGCAGATTTCACCTTACTTTTGATTGAACAGTTTTGAAACACTCTATTTGTAGAATCTGCAAGTGGACATTTGGAGAACATTGAGAAGTATCGTGGAAAAAGATATATCTTCCCATAAAAACTACACAGAATCATTCTGTGAAACTTCCTTCTCATATGTGCATTCAACTAACAGACTTTAACCTCAGTTTTGATCGAGCAGTTTTGAAACACTCTTTCTGTATAAGCTGCAAGTGGACATTTGAAGTGCTTTGAGGCCTATCATGGAAAAAGGAATATCTTCAAATAAAAACTACACAGAAGCATTCTGTGAAACTTCTTTCTGATCTGTGCATTCTACTAACAGAGTTGAATCTTACTTTTGATTGAGCAGTTTTTAAACACTCTTTTTTTAGAATCTGCACGGGTACATTTGGAGAATATTGAGGCCTATGGTGAAAAAAGAAATGTCTAACCCTTAAAACTACACAAAAGCATTCTGTGAAACTACTTTCTTATTTGTGCATTCATCTAACAGTGTTTAACCTTAGTTTTGATTCAGCAGTTTTGAAACACTCTTTCTGGATAAACTGCAAGTGGACATTTGGAGAATATTGATGCCTATGGTGAACAATGAAATATCTTCCCCGAAAAACTGCTTGGAAGCATTCTGTGAATCTTCTTTCTGATCTGTGCATTTAACTAACGGAGTTGAACCTTACTTTTGATTGAGCAGCTTTGAAACACTCTATTTGTAGTATCTGCAAGTGGACATTTCGAGAACATTGAGGCCTAAGGTGAAAAATGAAATATCTTCCCCTAAAAACTACACAGAAGCATTCTGTGAAACTTCTTTCTGATCTGTGCATTCAACTAACAGAGTTGAACCTTACTTTTGACTGAGCAGTTTTGAAACACTCTTTCTGTATAAACTGGAAGTGGACGTTTGGAACGTTTTGAGGCCTATCGTGGAAAAAGGAATATCTTCAAATAAAAACTACACAGAAACATTCTGTGAAACTTCTTTCGATTTGTGCATTCAACTAACAGAGTTGAACCTTAGTTTTGATTGAGCAGTTTTGAAACCTTCTTTTTCTACAATCTGCACATGGTCATTTGGAGAACATTGAGGCCTATCATGGAAAAAGATATATCTTCCCATAAAAACTGCACAGAAGCTTTCTGTGAAATTTCTTTCTGATCTGTGCATTCAACTAACAGCGTTTAACCTTACTTTTGATTGAGTAGTTTTAAAATATTCTATTTGTAGAATTTGCAAGTGGACATTTGGAGAACATTGAGGCCTATTGTGAAAAACGAAATATCTCCACCTAAAAACTAAACGGAAGCATTCTGAGAAACTTCTTTCCGATCTGTGCATTCAACTAACAGAGTTGAACCTCAGTTTTGATTGAGAAGTTTTGAAACACTCTATTTGTAGAATCTGCACGGGGACATATGGAGAACATTGAGGCCTCTGGAGAGAAATGAAATATCTTCACCTAAAAACTACATGGATGAATTATGTGAAACTTCTTTCTGATATGTGCATTCAACTAACAGAGTTGAACCTTACTTTTGATTGTGCAGTTTAGAAACACTCTTTCTGTATAAACTGCAAGTGCACATTTGGAGCTCTTTGAGGCCTCTCCTGGAAAAATTAATATCTTCAAATAAAAACTACACAGAAGCATTCTGTGAATCTTCTTTCTGATCTGTACATTCAAGTAACAGAGTTGAACCTTACTTTTGATTGAGCAGTTTTGAAACACTGTTTCTTTAGAATCTGTAAGTGGACATTTGGAGAACATTGATTCCTATAGTGAAAAAAGAAACACCTTCCCCTGAAAACTACACGGAAGCATTCTGTGAAACTTCTTTCTGATCTGTGCATTCAATTAACAGAGTTTA
The DNA here is from genome assembly GCF_006542625.1 of Nomascus leucogenys. Classification (NCBI taxonomy): domain Eukaryota; kingdom Metazoa; phylum Chordata; class Mammalia; order Primates; family Hylobatidae; genus Nomascus; species Nomascus leucogenys. The sequence continues at coordinate 66,437 of NW_022097774.1, forward strand.
ACCTTACTTTTGATTGAGCAGTTTTGAAACACTCTTATTGTATTATCTGCAAGGGGATATTTGGAGATGTTTGAGGCCTGTGGTGAAAAATGATATATCTTCCCCTAAAAACTACACAGAAGCATTCTGAGAAACTTCTATGTGATCTTTGCATTCAACTAACCGAGTTGAACCTTAGTTTTGATTAAGCAGTTTTGAAAAACTATTTGTAGAATCTGCAATTGGATATTTGGAGAACATTGAGGCCTATGGTGAAAAAATAAATATCTTCCCCTAAAAACTAAATGGAAGCATTCTGTGAAACTTCTTTCTGATCAGTGCATTCAACTAACAGAGTTGAACCTTACTTTGATTGAGCAGTTTTGAAACACTCTATTTGTAGCATCTGCAAGGGAATATGGAGAACATTGAGGCCTAGGTAGAAACGAAATATCTTCCCCTAAAAACTACACGAAGACATTCTGTGTATCTTCATTCTGAACTCTGCATTCAACTAACAGAGTTGAACATTACTTTTGATTGAGCAGTTTTGAGACACTCTATTTGTAGAATATGCAAGGGACATATGGAGAATATTGAGGCCTGTGGTGAAAAATGAAATATCTTCCCCTAAAAACTAAACAGAAGCATTCTGTGAAGCTCCTTTCTGAACGGTGCATTCAACTAACACAGTTGAACCCTACTTTTGATTGAGCAGCTTTGAAACACTCTATTTCTAGAATCTGCAAGTGGTCATTTGGAGAACTTTGGGGTCTTTCGTGGAAAAACATATATCTTCCCATAAAATATACACAGAAGCATTGTGTGAAACTTCTATCTGATCTCTGCATTCAACTAACAGAGTTGAACCTTACTTTTGATAGAGCAGTTTTGAACCACTCTTTCTGAATAAACTGCAAATGGAGATTTGGAGTGCTTTGAGGCCTATCATGGAAAAAGGAACATCTTCAAATAAAAACTACACACAAGCATTCTGTGAAACTTCTTTCTGATCTGTGCATTCAACTAACAGAGTTTAACCTTACTTTTGATTGAGCAGTTTTGAAACACTCTCTCTGTATAAACTGCAAGTTGAGATATGGAGTGCTTGCAGGCCTATCGTTGAAAAAGGAATATCTTCACATAAAAACTACACAGAAGCATTCTGTGAAACTTCTTTCTGGTCTGTGCATTCAACTAACAGAGGTGAACCTTACTTTTGATTGAGAAGTTTTGAACAACTCTATTTGTACAATCTACATGTGGAAATATGGAGAACATTGAGGCCTATGGTGAAAAACGAAATATCTTCCCCTAAAAACTACACGGAAGCATTCTGTGAAACTTCCTACTGATCTGTGCATTCACCTAACAGAGTTTAACCTTTCTTCTGATTGAGCAGTTTTGAAACACTCTTTCTGTATAAACTGCAAGTGGACTTTTGGAGCACTTTGAGGCCTATCATGGAAAAAGGAATATCTTCAAATAAAAACTACACAGAAGCATTCTGTGAAACTTCTTTCTGATCTGTGCATTCAACTAACAGAGTGGAACCTTACTTTGATTGAGCAGTTTGAAACCCTCTTTTTGTAGAATCTGCAAGGGTCATTTGGAGAACATTGAGGCCTATCGTGGAAAAAGATATATCTTCCAATAAAAACTACACAGAAGCATTCTGTGAAACTTCTTTCTGATCTGTGTATTCAACTAACAGAGTGGAACCTTACTTTTGATTGAGCAGTTTTGAAACCCTCTTTTTGTAGAATCTGCAAGTGGTCATTTGGAGAACATTGAGGCCTATCGTGGAAAAAGATATATCTTCCAATAAAAACTACACAGAAGAATTCTGTGAAACTTCTTTCTGATCTGTGCATTCAAGTAACAGAGATTAACCTTAATTTTGCTTGTGAAGTTTTGAAACACTCTATTTGTAAAATCTGAAAATGGGCATTTGTAGAACATTGAGGACTACGGTGAAAAACGATATATCTTCCCCTAAAACTACATGAAAGCATTCTGTGAAACTTCTTTCTGAACTGTGCCTTCAACTAACAGACTTAAACCTTCCTTTTGATTGAGCAGTTTTGAAACACTCTTTCCGTATAAACTGCCACTGGACATTTGGAGCGCTTTGAGGCCTATCGTGGAAAAAGGAATATCTTCAAATAAAAATTACACAGAAGCATTCTGTGAAACTTCTTTCTGATCTGTGTATTCAACTAACAGATTGGAACCTTACTTTTGATTGAGCAGTTTTGAAACACTCTTTTTTTAGAATCTGCATGTGGACATTTTGAGAATATTGAGGCCTCTTGTGAAAAAAGAAATATCTTCCCCTAAAAACTACATAAAAGCATTCTGTGAAACTTCTTTGTGATCTGTGCATTCAACTAACAGAGTTTAATCTTGTTTTGATTGAGCAGTTTTGAAACACTGTCTTTGTAGAATCTGCAAGTGGACATTTGGAGAGCATTGAGGCCTACTGTGAAAAATGAAATATCTTCCCCTAAAAACTACATGGAAGGATTCTTTGAATCTTCTTTCTTATCTGTGCATTGAACTAACAGAGTTGAACCTTAATTTTGATTCAGCAGTTTTGAAACACTCTATTTGTAGAATCTGCAAGTGGACATTTGGAGAACATTGAGGCCTATGGTGAAAAACGAAATATCTTCCCAAAAAAACTACAAATAAACATTCTGTGAAACTTCTTTCTATTCTGTTCATTCATCTGACAAAGTAGAACCTTTCTTTTTAGTTGGCCGTTTTGAAACACACTTTTTGTAGGATTTGCAGGTGGACATTTGGAGAGCATTGCGGCCTATGGTGAAAAAAGTAATATCTTCCCATAAAGGCTACTCGGAAGCATTCTGTGAACCTTCTTTCTGATCTGTGCATGCAACTAACAGCGTTTAACCTTAGTTTTGATTGAGCAGTTTTGAAACACTCTAATTGCAGAATCTGCAAGTGGACCTTTGGAGAACATTGAGGCCTATGGTGAAAAACGAAATATCTTCACATAAAAACTACATAGAACCATTCTGTGAAACTTCTTTATATTCTGTTCATTCATCTCACAATGTAAAACTTTTCTTTTGACTGAGCAGTTTTGAAGCACTCTTTTTGTAAAACCTGCAAGTGCACATTTGGAGAGCTTTGTGGCCTATCATGGAAAAATCTATATCTCCATATAAAAACTACACAAAAGCATTCAGTGAAACTACTTTCTGATCTGTGCATTCATCTCACTGAGTTGAACATTTCTTTTGATTAAGCTCTTTTGAAACACTCTTTTTGTAGTATCTGCAATGGTATAATTTGAGAATATGGAGGAATACGGTTTAAAATGAAATATCTTCCCCTTAATACTACACAGAAGAATTCTGTGCAACTACTTTCTGATCTGTGCATTCATCTAACAGAGTAGGACCTTTCTTTAGATTCAGCAGTTTTGAAACCCTCTTTTTGTAGAATCTGCAAGTGAACATTTGGAGATCTTTGAGGCCTTTGGTGAAAAACGAAATATCTTCAAATAAAAACTACACAGAATACTTCTGTGACATATCTTTCTATCCTCTGCTTTCATCTCACAGTGTTGAAACTTTCTTTTGGTTGGGTAGCTTTGAAAAATGCTTTCTGTATAAACTGCTAGGGTATATTTGGACTGCGTTGAAGCCTATTGTGCAGAAAGGAATATCTTCAAATAAAAACTACAGAGAAGCATTCTGTGAAAGTCCTTTCTGATCTGTGCATTCAGCTAACAGAGTTGAACCTTACTTTTGATTGAGCAGCTTTGAAACACTCTATCTGTAGAGACTGCAAGTGGACATTTGGAGAACATTGAGGCCTATGCTGACAAAGGAAATATCTTCCCATAAAAACTACAGGGAAGCATTCTGTGAAACTTTTTCTGATCCGTGCTTTCACCTAACAGAGTTTAACCTTAGTTTTGATTGATCAGTTTTGAAACACTCTATTTGTAGATTCTGCAAGTGGACATTTGGGGAACATTGAGGCCTATGGTGAAAAACGAAATATATTCCCATAAAAACTACAAGGAAGAATTTTGTGAAACTTCTTTCTGATCTGTTCATTCATCTCACAAAGTAGAACATTTCTTTTGACTGAGCAGTTTTGAAACACACTTTTTGTAGAATCTGCAAGTGGATATTTGGAGCGCTTTGTGGAATATTGTTGAAAAAGGCATATCTTGAAATAAAAACTACACAGAAGCATTCAGTGAACTACTTTCAGATCGGTGCATTCATCTCACTTAGTTGAACCTTTGTTTTGATTGAGCAGTTTTGAAACTCTCTTTTTGTAGAATCTGCAAGTGGACATTTGGAGATCTTTGAGGCCTATGGAATAAAACAAAATATCTTCAAGTAAAAACTACACAGAATACTTCTGTGAAATTTCTCTCCATTCTCTGCATTCATCTCACAGTGTTGAACCTTTCTTTTGATTGGGTAGTTTTGAAACACTCTGTATAAACTGCAAGTGGACATTTGGAGCACTTTGAGGCCTATCGTGGAAAAAGGAATATCTTCAAATAAAAACTACACAGAAGCATTCTGCGAAAACTGTTTCTGATCTGTGCATTCAACTAACAGAGTTGAACCTTACTTTTGATTGAGCAGTTTTGACACACTCTATTTGTAGTATCTGCAAGAGAACATTTAGTGAACATAGAGGCCTACGGTGAAAAATGAAATATCATTCCATAAAAACTACACAGAAACATTCTGTAAAACTTCTTTCTATTCTCTTCATTCATCTCACAAAGTAGAACCTTTTTTTTGACTGGGCAGTTTGGAAAAACTTTTTGTAGAATGTTCTATTGGACATTTGGACCTCTTTGCGTTCTATCATGGAAAAAGATATACCTTCAAATAAAAACTACACAGAAGCATTCTGTGAAACTACTTTCTGATCTGTGCATACATCTCACTGAGTTGAACTTTTCTTTTGGTTGAGCTGTTTTGAAGCACTCTTTTTGTGGAATCTCCAAGGGGATATTTGGAGAATAATCAGACATATGGTGTTAAACTAAATATCTTCCCCTTAAAACTAAACAGAATCATTCTCTTAAACTACTTTCTGATCAGTGCATTCATCTAACAGAGTAGAACAATTCTTTTAATTGAGCAGTTTTGAAATACTCTTTTTGTAGAATCTGCAAGTGGACATTTGGAGAGCTTTGAGGCCTATGGTGAAAAACGAAATAGCTTCAAGTAAGAACTACACAGAATACTTCTGTGAAATTTCTTTCTATTATCTGCATTCATCTCACAGTGTTGAACCTTTCTTTTGATTGGGTAGTTTTGAAACACTCTTTCTGGGCAAACTGCTAGTGGACATTTGGATCGCTTTGTTGCCTATCGTGGAAAAAGGAATATCTTCAACTAAAAACTACACAGAAGCATTCTGTGAAACTTCTTCCTGATCTGTGCGTTCAACTAACGGAGTTGAATCTCACTTTTGATTGAGCAGTTTTGAAACACTCTATTTGTAGAATCTAAAAGTGGATATTTGGAGAACATTGACGCCTATGGTGAAAAATGAAATATCTTCCCCTAAAAACTACATGGTAGCATTCTGTGAAACTTCTTCCTGATCTGTGCATTCAACTCACAGATTTTAACCTTACTTTTGATTGAGCAGTTCTTAAACACTCTTTCTCTATAACTGGACCTTCAGTGTGATTTGAGGCCATAGTGGAAAAAGGAATATCTTCAAATAAAAACTACACAGAAGCATTCTGTGAAACTTCTTTCTGATCTGTGAATTCAACTAACAGAGTTGAACCTTACTTTTGATTGAGGAGTTTTGAAACACTCTTTCTGTATAAACTGCAAGTGGACATTTGGAGCGCTAAGAGGCCTATCGTGGAAAAAGGAATATCTTCAAATAAAAACTACACAGAAGCATTCTGTGAAACTTCTTTCCGATCTGTGCATTCAACTAACAGAGTTGAACCTTACTTTTGATGGAGGAGTTTTGAAACACTCTTTCTGTATAAACTGCAAGTGGACATTTGGAGCGCTATGAGGCCTATCGCGGAAAAAGGAATATCTTCAAATAAAAACTACACAGAAGCATTCTGTGAAACTTCTTTCGATCTGTGCATTCAACTAACAGAGTTGAACCTTAGTTTTGATGGAGGAGTTTTGAAACACTCTTTCTGTACAAACTGCAAGTGGACATTTGGAACGCTATGAGGCCTATATTGGAAAAAGTAATATTTCAAATAAAAACTAGAAGAAGCATTTTGTGAAACTCTTTCTTATCTGTGCATTCAACTAACAGAATTTAACCTTACTTTTGATTGAGCAGTTTTGAAACACTCTTTCTGTATAAACTACAAGTGGACAATTTGAGAGCTTTGAGGCCTATCGTGGAAGAAGGAATATCTTCAAAGAGAAACTACACAGAAGCATTCTGTGAAAGTTCTTTCTGAACTGTGCATTCAACTAACTCAGTTGAATCTTACTTTAGATTGAGCAGTTTTAAATCACTCTTTTTGTAGAATCTGCAAGTGGACATTTGGACAACATTAAGGCCTAAGGAGAAAAAAGAAATATTTTCCCCTAAAAACTACAGGGAATTATTCTGTGAAACTACTTTCTGATCTGTGCATTCAACTAACAGAGTTTAACCTTTCTTTTGATTGAGTAGTTTTGAAACACTCTATTTGTAGAATCTGAAAATGGGCATTTGGAGAACATTGAGGCCTACCGTGAAAGACGAAATATCTTCCCATAAAAACTACACAGAAGCATTCTGTGAATCTTCTTTCCATTCTGTTAATTAATCTCACAAAGTAGAACCCTTTTTTGACTGCAGTTTTGAAACACTCTTTTTGTAGAATCTGCATGTGGACTTTGGAGCCCTTTGAGGCCTATCATGGATAAAGGTATATCTTCTAATAAAAACTACACAGAAGCATTCTGTGAAACTACTTTCTGATCTGTGCATTCATCTCACAGAGTAGACCCTTTATTTTGATTGAGCAGTTTTGAAACACTCTTTTTGTAGAATCTGCGAGTGGACATTTGGAGATCTTTGAGGCCTATGGTGAAAAACGAAACATCTTCAAGTAAAAACTACACAGAATACTTCTGTGAAATTTCTTTCTATTCTCTGCATTCATCTGACAGTGTTGAACCTTGCTTTTGATAGGGTAATTTTGAAACACTCTTTCTGTATAAACTGCAAGTGGACATTTGGAAAGCTTTGAGGCCTATTGTGGAAAAAGGAATATCTTCAATTAAAAACTAGACAGAAGCATTCTGTGAAACTTCTTTCTGATCTGTGCATTCATCTAACAGAGTTGAAACTTACTTTTGATTGAGCAGTTTTGAAACCCTCGTTTTGTGGAATCTGCAAGTGGACATTTGGAGTATATTGAGGCCTATGGTGAAAAACGAAATATCTTCCCCTAAAAAATACACTGAAGCATTCTGTGAAACTTCTTTCCAGTCTGTGCATTCAACTAACAGAGTTTAACTTAGCTTTGATTCAGCAGTTTTGAAACATTCTGTTTGTACTATCTGCAAGTGGACATTTTGAGGACATTGAGGCCCATGTTAAAAAAGAAATATCTTTGCATAAAAATTACATGGAAGCATTCTGTGAAACTTCTTTCTGATCTGTGCATTCAACTAACAGAGTTAAACCTTCCTTTTGATTCAGCAGTTTTGAAACACTCGTTTCGTAGAATCTGCAAGTGGAGATTTATAGAACATTGAGGCCTATGGTGAAAAAAGAAATATCTTCCTCTAAAAACTACACAGAAGCATTCTGTGAAACTTCTTTCTCATCTGTACATTCAACTAACAGAGTTGAACCTTCCTTTTGATTCAGCAGTTTTGAAACACTCGTTTCATAGAATCTGCAAGTGGAGATTTGTAGAACATTGAGGTATATGGTGAAAAAAGAAATATTTACCATAAAAACTACACGGAAACATTCTGTGAAACTTCTTTCTGATCTGTGCATTCAACTAACAGAGTTGAATATTACTTAGGACTGAGCAGTTTTGAAACACACTAATTGTGGAATCTGCAAGTGGACATTTGGAGAACATTGACGCCTACAGTGAAAAACGAAATATCTTCCCATAAAAAGTACGCAGAAGCATTCTGTGAAACTTCTTTCTGATCTGTGCATGCAACTAACCGAGTTGAAAATTACTTTTGATTGAGCAGTTTTGAAACACTCTTTTTGTAGAATCTGCAAGTGGACGTTTTGCAAATATTGAGGCCTAGGGTGAAAAAAGAAATATCTTCCCAGAAAAACTACACGGAAGTATTCTGTGAAACTTCTTTCTGATCTATGCATTCAACTAAGAAAGTTTAACCTTACTTTTGATTGAGCAGTTTTGAAACACTCTTTATCTAGAATTTTCACGTGGATATTTGGAGAACATTGAAGCCTATGGTGAAAAACGAAATATCTACCTCTAAAAACTACACGGAAGTATTCTGTGAAACTTCTTCCTGATCTATGCATTCAACTAAAAGAGTGAGCCTTACTTTTGATTGAGCAGTTTTGAAACACTCTATTTGTAGAATATGCAAGTGGACATTTGGAGAACATTGAGGCCTACGGTGAAAGACGAAATATCTTCCCATAAAAACTACACAGAAGCGTTCAGTGAAACTTCTTTCTATTCTGTTCATTCATCTCACAAAGTAGAACCTTTCTTTTGACTGAGTAGTTTTGAAACACTCTTTTTGTAGAATCTGCAAGTGGACTTTGGAGCCCTTTGAGGCCTATCATGGAAAAAGTTATATCTTGAAATAAAAACTACACAGAAGCATTCTGTGAAAGTGCTTTCTGATCTGTTCATTCATCTCACTCAGTTGAACCTTTCTTTTCATTGAGCTGTTTTGAAACACTCTTTTTGTAGAATCTGCAAGGGGATATTTGGAGAATATAGAGGCACATGGTGTAAAAGGAAATATCTTCCCCTTAAAACTGCACAGAAGCATTCTGTGAAACTACTTTCTGATCTGTGCATTCATCTAACAGAGTAGACCCTTTCTTTTGATTGAGCAGTTTTGAAACACTCTTTTTGTGGAATCTGCAAGTCAACATTTGGAAATCTTTGAGGCCTATGGTGAAAAACGAAATATCTGCAAGTTAAAACTACACAGAATACTTCTGTGAAATTTCTTTCAATTCTCTACATTCATCTCACAGTGTTGAACCTTACTTTTGATTGAGCAGTTTTGAAACACTCTATTTGTAGGATCTGCAAGTGGACATTTTCAGAACATTGTAGCTTATTGTGGAAAAAGATATATCTTTCCATAAAAACTACACAGAAGTATTCTGTGAAACTACTTTATGATCTGTGCATTCGTCTATCTGAATTGAACCTTTCTTTTGATTGAGCTGTTTTGAAACACTCTTTTTGTATAATCTGCAAGTGGACATTTGGAGCCCTTTGATGCCTATCATGGAAAAAGTTATATCTTCAAATAAAATCTACAGAGAGGCATTCTGTGAAACTACTTTTTGATCTGTGCATTCATCTCAGTTACTTGAACCTTTCTTTTAATTGAGCTGGTTTGAACCACTCTTTTTGTAGGATCTGCAAGGAAACATTTGGAGAATATTGAGGCATACGGTGTAAAACGAAATATATTCCCTTTAAAACTACACAGTAGCATTCTGTGAAACTACTTTCCGATGTGTGCATTCATCTAACAGAGTAGACCATTTCTTTTGATTGGGCCGTTTTGATACACTCTTTTTGTAGAATCTGCAAGTGGACATTTGGAGATCTTTGAGGCCTATGGTGAAAACCGAAATGTCTTCAAGTAAAAACTACACAGAATACTTCTGTGAAATTTCTTTCTATTCTCTGCATTCATCTCACAGTGTTGAACCTTTCTTTTCATTGGGTAGTTTTGAAACACTCTTTCTGTATAGACTGCAAGTGGACATTTGGAGTCCTTTGAGGCCTATTGTGGAAAAAGGAATATCTTCCAATAAAAACCAGAGAGAGTCATTCTGTGAAACTTCTTTCTGATCGGTGCATTCAACTAACAGAGTTCAACCTTACTTTTTATTGTGCAGTTTTGAAACAATCGTTTTGTAAAATATGCAAGTGGACATTTGGAGAACATTGAGGCCTATTGTGAAAAAAGAAATATCTTCCCATTAAAACTACACAGAAGCATTCTGTGAACTTCATTCTGATCTGCACATTCAAATAACAGAGTATAAATTTAGTTTTGATTGAGCAGTTTTGAAACACTCTATTTGGAGTATCTACAAATGGACATTTGGAGAACATTGAGGCCTAGGGTGAAAAGAGAAATATGTATCATAAAAACTACATGGAAGCATTCTGTGAATCTTCTTTCTGATCTGTGCATTCAACTAACAGAGTTGAGCCTTACTTTTGAATGAGCAGTTTTGAAACACTCTATTTGTAGAATCTGCAAGTGGACATTTGGAGAACATTGAGGCCTACGTTAAAAAACGAAATATCTTCCCATAAAAACTACACAGAAGCATTCTGTGAATCTTCTTTCTATTCTGTTCAGTCATAACACAAAGTAGAACCTTTCTTTTGGCTGTGCAGTTTTGAAACACTCTTTTTGTAGAATGTGCAAGTGGACATTTTGTGCGCTTAGAGCCCTATCTTGGAAAAAGTTATATCTTCAAATAAAAACTACACAGAATTACTCTCTGAAACTACTTTCTGATCTGTTCATTCATCTCACTGAATTGAATCTTTCTTTTGATTGAGCTGTTGTGAAACACTCTTTTTGTAGAATATGCAAGGGGATATTTGGAGAATATTGAGGCATACGGTGTAAAATGAAATATCTTCCCCTTAATACTATACAGAAGCATTCTGTGAAACTACTTTGTGATCTGTACATTCATCTAACAGAGTAGAACCTTTCTTTAGATTGAGCATTTTTGAAAACCTCTTTCTGTAGAATCTGCAAGTGGACATTTGGAGATCTTTAAGGCCTATGCTGAAAAACGCAATATCTTCAAGTAAAAACTACACGGAATACTTCTGTGAAGTTTCTTTCTTTTCTCTGCATTCATCTCACAGTGTTTAAAATTTCTTTTCATTGGGTAGTTTTGAAACACTCTTTCTGTATAAACTGCAAGTGAGTATTTGGAGCACTTTGAGGCCTGTCGTGGAAAAAGGAATATCTTCAAATAAAAACTACACAGAAGCATTCTGTGAAACTTCTTTCTGATCTGTGCATTCAACTAACAGAGTTGAACCTTACTTTTGATTGAGGAGTTTTGAAACACTCTTTCTGTTTAAACTGCAAGTGGCCATTTGGAGTGCTTCACAGCCTATCGTGGAAAAAGGAATCTCTTCAAATAAAAACTACATAGAAGCATTCTGTGAAACTTCTTTCTGATCTGTGCATTCAACTAACAGAGTTGAACCTTACTTTTGACTGAGCAGTTTGGAAACACTCTTTTTGTAGAATCTGCAAGTGGACATTTGGAGAACATTGTGGCCTATGGTGAAAAAAGAAATATCTTCCCATAAAAACTGCATGGAAGCATTCTCTGAAACTACTTTCTGATCTGTACATTCAACTAACAGTGTTTAACGTTACTTTGATTGAACAGTTTTGAAACACTCAATTTGTAGTATCTGCAAGTGGACATTTGGAGAACATTGAGGCCTACAGTGAAATACGAAATATCTTCCCATAAAAATTACACAGAAGCATTCTGTGAAACTACTTTCTGATCTGTGCATTCATCTAACAGAGTAGAAACTTTCTTTTGATTGAGGAGTTTTGAGACACTCTTTTTGTAGAATCTGCAAGTGGACATTTGGAGAACATTGAGGCCTATGGTGAAAAAAGAAATATCTACCTATAAAAACTATACAGAAGCATTCTGTGAAACTGCTTTCTTATCTGTGCATTCGACTAACAGATTTCAACCTTAGTTTTGATTGAGCAGTTTTGAAACACTTTATTTGTAGAATGTGCAAGTGGACATTCGGAGAATATTGAGGCCTAAGTTGAAATACGAAATATCTTCCCATAAAAACTACACAGAAGCATTCTGTGAAACTTCTTTCTATTCTGTTCATTAATCTCAGAAAGTAGAACCTTTCTTTTTACTGAGCAGTTTTGAAAAACTCTTTTTGTAGAATCTGCAAGTGGACATTCGTAGCGCTTTGAGGCCTATCATGGAAAAATGTTTATCTTCAAATAAAAACTACACAGAAGCATTGTGTGAATCTTCTTTCTGATCTGTGCATTCATCTCACTGAATTGAACCTTTCTTTTGATTGAGCAATTTTGAAACACACATTTTTAGAATGTGCAAGGGCATATTTGGAGAATATTGAGGCATACGGTGTAAAATGAAATTTCTTCACCTTAAAACTGCACAGAAGTGTTCTGTGAAACTACTTTCTCATCTTTGCATTCATCTAACAGAGTAGAACCTTTCTTTTGACAGCATTTTTGAAACACTCTTTTTGGAGAATCTGCAAGTGGACATTTGGAGATCTTTAAGGCCTATGCTGAAAAACGCAATATCTTCAAGTAAAAACTACACGGAATACTCCTGTGAAATTTGTTTCTATTCTCTGCATTCATCTCACAGTGTTGAACCTTTCTTTTGATTGGGTAGTTTTGAAACATTCTTTCTGTATAAACTGCAAGTGAGTATTTGGAGCGCTTTGAGGCCTATCGTGGAAAAAGGAATATCTTCAAATAAAAACTACACAGAAGCATTCTGTGAAACTTCTTTCTGATCTGTGCATTCAACTAACAGAGTTGAACCTTACTTTTGATTGAGCAGTTTTGAAACACTGTTTTTGTAGAATCTGCAAGTGGACATTTGGAGAATATTGAGGCCTATCGTGAACAAAGAAATATCTTCCCATAAAAACGACACAGAAGCATTCTCTGAAACTTCTTTCTGATCTGTGCATTCAACTAACAGAGTTTAATATTAGTTTTCATTGAGCAGTTTTGAAACACTCTATTTGTAGTATCTAAAAGTGGACATTTGGAGTACATTGAGGCTTATGGTGAAAAACGAAATATCTTCCCCTAAAAACTACACGGAAGCATTCTGTGAAACTTCTTTTTGATTTGTGCATTCAACTAAGAGGGTTGAACCTTACTTTCAATTGAGCAGCTTTGAAACATGCTATTTGTGGAATCTGCGAGTGGTCATTTGCAGAACATTGAGGCCTATGGTGAAAAACGAAATATCTTCCCATAAAAACTACACAGAAGAATTCTGTGAAACTTCTTTCAATTCTGTTCATTCATTTCACCAAGTAAAACCTTTCTTTTGTCTGAGCAGTTTTGAAACACTCTTTTTGTAGAATCTGCAAGGGGATATTTGGAGAATATTGAGGAATACGGTGTAAAATGAAATATCTTCCCTTTAAACTACACAGAAGCATTCTGTGAAAGTACTTACTTATCTGTGCATTTAACTAACAGAGTAGAACCTTTCTTTTGATTTAGCAGTTTTGAAACACACTTTTTGTAGAATCTGCAATAGGACAATTGGAGATCTTTGAGGCCTATGGTGAAACATGAAATATCTTCAACTAAAAATTACAAAAAATACTTCTCTGAAATTTCTTTCCATTCTCTACATTCAACTCACAGTGTTGAACCTTTCTTTGGATTGGGTAGTTTTGAAACACTCTTTCTGTATAAACTGCCACTGGACATTTGGAGTGCTTTGAGCCCTTTCATGGAAAAAGGAATATCTTCAAATAAAATCTACAAAGAAGCATTCTGTGAAACTTCTTTCTGATCTGTGCATTCAACTAACAGAGTGGAACCTTACTTTCAATTGAGCAGTTTTGAAACACTCTTTTTGTTGAATCTGCAAGTGGAAATTTGGAGAACATTGAGTCCTATGGTGAAAAAAGAAATATCTTATCATAAAAACTACACAGAAGAATTCTCTGAAACTTCTTTCTGATCTGTGCATTCAACTAACAGAGTTCATCCTTAGTTTTGATTTAGCAGTTTTGAAACACACTACTTGTCAAATCTGCAAGTGGACATTTGGAGAACATTCTGGCCTACGGTGAAAAACAAAATATCTTCCCATAAAAACTACACAGAAGCATTCTGTGAAACGTCTTTCTATTCTGTTCATTCTTCTCACACAGTACAAACTTTGTTTTTACTGAACAGCTTTGAAACACTCTCTTTGTAGAATCTGCAAGTGGACATTTGGAGCGCTTTGAGGCCTATCGTGGAAAAAGGTATATCTTCAAATAAAAACTACACAGAAGTATTCTGTGAATCTACTTTCTGATCTGTGCATTCATCTCACTGAGTTGAAACTTTCTTTTGATTGAGTACTTTTGAAACACCCTTTTTGTAGAATCTGCAAGGGGATATTTGGAGAATATTGAGGCATACGGTGTAAAACGAAATTTCTTCCCCTTAAAACTGCACAGAAGCATTCTGTGCAGAAACTACGTTCTGATCTGTGAATTCATCTAACAGAGTAGGACCTTTCTTTTGATTGAGCAGTTTTGAAACACTCTTTTTGTAGAATCTGCAAGTGGACAGTTGGAGATCTTTAAGGCCTATGCTGAAAAACGAAATATCTTCAAGTAGAAACTACACAGAATACTTCTGTGAAATTTGCTTCTATTCACGGCATTCATCTCACAGTGTTGAACCTTTCTTTTGATTCGGTAGTTTTGAAATACGCTTTCTCTATAAGCTGCAAGTGGAAATTTGGAGCACTTTGAGGCCTATCGTGGAAAAAGGAATATCTTCAAATAAAAACTACACAGAAGCATTCCGTGAAACTTCTTTCTGATCTGTGCATTCAACTAACAGAGTTGAACATTACTTTTGATTGAGCAGTTTTGAAACACTCTTTCTGTAGAATCTACAAGTGGACATTTGGCAGACATTGAGGCTTATGGTGAAAAACGAAATATCTTCCCCTAAAAACTACACGGAAGCATTCTGTGAAACTTCTTTCTGATTTGTGCATTCAACTAAGAGAGTTGAACCTTATTTTCAATTGAGCAGCTTTGAAACATGCTATTTGTGGAATCTGCGAGTGGTCATTTGCAGAACATTGAGGCCTATGGTGAAAAACGAAATATCTTCCCATAAAAACTACACAGAAGAATTCTGTGAAACTTCTTTCTATTCTGTTCATTCATCTCACAAAGTAGAACCTTTCTTTTGACTGAGCAGCTTTGGAACACTCTTTTTGTAGAATATGCAATTGGACATTTCGAGCGCTTTGAGGCCTATCGTGGAAAAATGTATATCTTCAAATAAAAACTACACAGAAGCATTCTGTAAAACTACTCTATTTTCTGTGCATTCATCTCACTGAGTAGAATCTTTCTGTTTATCGAGCAGTTATGAAACACTCTTTTTGTAGAATCTGCAAGGGGACATTTTGAGAACATTGAGGCCTATGGTGAAAATGAAATATCTTCCCCTAAAAACTACACAGAAGCATTCTGTGAAACTTCTTTCTGATCTGTGCATTCAACTAACAGAGTTTAACCTTACTTTTGATTGAGCAGTTTTGAAACACTCTATTTGTAGAATCTACAAATGGACATTTGGAGCACTTTGCTCATATCATGGAAAAAGATATATCTTCAAATAAAAACTACACAGAAGCATTCTGTGAAACTACTTTCTGATCTGTGCATTCATGCCACTGAGGTGAACCTTTCTTTTGATTGAGCTATTTTCAAATGCTCTTTTTGTAGAATCTGCAAGGGGATATTTGGAGATTATTGAGGCACACGGTGTAAAACGAAATATCTTCCCCTTAAAACTACACAGAAGTATTCTGTGAAACTACTTTCTGATCTGTGCATTCATCTAACAGAGTAGAACATTTCTTTTGATTGAATAGTTTTGAAACACTCTTTTTGTAGAATCTGCAAGTGGACATTTGATGATCTTTGAGGCCTATGATGAAAAATGAAATATCTTCAAGTAAAAACTACACAGAATACTTCTGTGAAATTTCTTTCTATTCTCTGCATTCATCTCACAGTGTTGAACCTTTCTTTTGATTGGGTAGTTTTGAAACACTCTTTCTGTATAAACTGCAAGTGCACATTTCGAGTGCTTTGAGACCTATCGTGGAAAAAGGAATATCTTCAAATAAAAACTACACGGAAGCATTCTGTGCAACTTCTTTCTGATCTGTGCATTCAACTAAAAGAGTTTATCCTTACTTTTGATTGAACAGTTTTGAAACACTCTTTTTGTAGGATCTGCAAGTGGACATTTGAAGTATATTGAGGCCTATGGTTAAAAAGAAATATCTTCCCATAAAAACTACACGGAAGCATTCTGTGAAATTTCTTTCTTATCTGTGCATTCAACTAACAGAATTTAACCTTAGTTTTGATTGAGCAGTATTGAAACACTCTATTTGTAGAATCTGCAAGGGGACATTTGGAGAACATTGAGGCCTATGGTGAAAAAAGAGATATCTTCCCATAAAAACTACAGGGAAGCATTCTGTGAAACTTCTTTCTGATATGTGCATTCAACTAACAGAGTTTAACCTTAGTTTTGATTGAGTAGTATTGAGACACTCTATTTGTAGAATCTGCAAGTGGACTTTTGGAGAACATTGAGGCCTTTGGTGAAAAACGAAATATCTTCCCCTAAAAACTACACGGAAACATTCTGTGAAACTTATTTCTGATCTGTGCATTCAACTAACAGAGTTGAACCTTACTATTGATTGAGCAGTTTTGAAGCACTCTATTTGTAGAATCTGCAAGTGGACATTTCGAGAATATTGAGGCTTACGGTGAAAAACGAAATATCTTCCCATAAAAACTACACAGAAGCATTCTGTGAAACTTCTTACTATTCTGTTCATTCATCTCACAAAGTAGAACCTTTCTTTTGACTGCGCAGTTTTGAAACACTCTTTTTGTAGAATCTGCAAGTGGACATTTGGAGTGCTTTGAGGCCCATGGTGGAAAAAGGTATATCTTCAAATACAAACTATACGGAAGCATTCTGTGAAACTACTTTCTGATCTGTGCATTCATCTCACTGAATTGAACCTTTCTTTTGATTGAGCTGTTTTGAAACACTCTTTTTATAGAATCTACAAGGGGATATTTGGAGAATATTGAGGCATACGGTGTTAAACGAAATATCGTCTCCTTAAAACCATGCAGAAGCCTTCTGTGAAACTAATTTCTTATCTGTACTTTCATTTAACAGAGTAGAACGTTTCTTTTGATTGAGAAGATTTGAAACACTCTTTTGTAGAATCTGCAAGTGGGAAATTGGACATCTTTGAGGTCTATGGTGAAAAACGAAATATCTACAACTGAAAACCACACAGAATACTTCTGTAAAATTTCTTTCTATTCTCTACATTCATCTCACAGTTTTGAACCTTTCTTTTGATTGGGTAATTATAAACACTCTTTCTGTACAAACTGCAAGTGGACATTTGGAGCACATTGAGGGCCATCGTGAGAAAAGGAATATCTTCATATGAAAACTACACAGAAGCATTCTGTGAAACATCTTTCTGATCTGGGCATTCAACAAAACTGATTTGAACCTTACTTATGATTGAGTAGTTTTGAAACACTCTTTTTGCAGAATCTGCTAGTGGACATTTGGAGAAAATTGAAGCCTATGGTGAAAAAAGAAATATCTTCCCATAAAAATTACACGGAAGCATTCTCTGAAACTTCTCTCTTATCTGTGCATTCAACTAACAGATTTTAACCTTATTTTTTTTAGCAGTTTTGAAACACTCTGTTAGTGGAATCTGCAACTGGACATTTGGAGAACATTGAGCCCGATGGTGAAAAACTAAATATCTTTCCATAAAAACTACACAGAAGCATTCTGTGAAACTTCCTCATGATCTGTGCATTCAACTAACAGAGTTTAAACTTAGTTTTGATTGAGCAGTTTTGAAAAACTCTATTTGTAGAATCTGCAAGTGGACATTTGGAGAACATTGAGGCCTACGGTGAAAAATGAAATATCTTCACATAAAAACTACACGGAAGCATTCTGTGAAACTTCTTTCTGATCTGTGCATTCAGCTAACAGAGTTGAACCTTAGTTTTCATTGAGCAGTTTTGAAATGCTCTATTTGTAGAATCTGCAAGGGGACATTTGGAAAACATTGAGGCCTATGGTGAAAATGAAATATCTTCCTATGAAAACTACACAGAAGCATTCTGTGAAACTTCTTTCTATTCTGTTCATTCATCTCACAAAGTAGAATCTTTCTTGAGTGAGCAGTTTCGAAACACACTTTTTATTGAATCTGCAAGTGGACATTTGGAGCGCTTTGAGGACTATCGTGGAAAAAGTTATATCTTCAAATAAAAACTACACAGAAGCATTCTTTGAAACTTCTTTCTGATCTGTGCATTCAATTAACAGAGTTGAACCTTACTTTTGATTGAGCAGTTTTGAAATACTCTTTTGTGGAATCTGCAAGTGAACATTTGGAGATCATTGAGGCCTATCGTGTAAAAAGTTATATCTTCAAATAAAAACTACACAGAAGCATTCTGTGAAACTACTTTCTGATCTGTGCATTCATCTCATTGAATTGAACCTTTATTTTTTATTGAGCTGTTTTGAAACATTCTTTTTGTAGAATCTGCAGGGGATATTTGGAGAATATTGAGGCATACAGTGTAAAACGAAATATCTTCCCCTTAAAACTATGCAGAAGCATTCTGTGAAACTACTTTCTGCTCTGTGATTTCATCTAACAAAGTAGAACTTTCTTTTTATTGAGAAGTTTTGAAACCCTCTTTTGTAGAATCTGAAAGTGGACATTTGAATATCTTTGAAGCCTAAGGTGAAAAACGAAATGTCTTCAGTAAAAACTACACAGAATACTCTCTGAAATGTCTTTCTATTCTCTGCATTCATCTCACACTACGAACCTTTCTTTTATTGGGTAGTTTAGAAACACTCTTTCTGTATAAACTGCAAGTGTACATTTGGAGCGCTTTGAGGCCAATCGTGGTAAAAGGAATATCTTCAAATTAAAACTTCACAGAAGCATTCTGTGAAACTTCTTCCTGATCTGTGCATTCAAATAATAGAGTTGAACCTTACTTTTGATTGAGCAGTTTTGAAACAGTCTTTTTGTAGAATCTGCCAGTGGACATTTGGAGAACATTGAGGCCCTTGGTGAAAAAAGCAATATCTTCCCATAAAACTACATGGAAGAATTATGTGAAACTTCTTTCTGATCTGTGCATTCGACTAACAAAGTTGAACCTTAGTTTTGATTGAGCAGTTGTAAAACACTCTATTTGTACAATCTGCAAGTGGACATTTGGAAAACTTTGAGGCCTACAGTGAAAAACGAAATATCTTCCCCTAAAAACTACATGGAAGCATTCTGTGAAACTTCTTTCATATCTGTGCATTCAACTAACAGATTTGAACCGTACTTTTGATTGACTAGTTTTGAAACACTTTTTTTGTAGATCTGCAAGTGGTCATTTGGAGAACATTGAGGCTATAGTGAAAAACGAAATATCTTCCCATAAAAACTACACAGAAGCATTCTGCGAAACATCTTTCTATTCTGTTCAGTCATCTCACACCGTAAAACCTTTCTTTTGAATGAGCAGTTTTGAAACACTCTTTTTGTGGATCTGCAAGTGACATTTGGAGCGCTTGAGGCCTATCGTGGAAAAGTATATCTTCAAATAATAACTACACAGATTCATTCTGTGAAACTACTTTCTGATGTGTTCATTCATCTCACTGAGTTGAACCTTTCTTTTGATTGAGCTGTTTTGAAACACTCTTTTTTAGAATCTGCAAGGGGATATTTGGAGAATATTGAGGCATACAGTGTAAAACGAAATATCTTCCCCTTAAAACTATGCAGAAGCATTCTGTGAAACTACTTTCTGCTCTGTGATTTCATCTAACAAAGTAGAACCTTTCTTTTTATTGAGAAGTTTTGAAACCCTCTTTTTGTAGAATCTGAAAGTGGACATTTGAATATCTTTGAAGCCTAAGGTGAAAAACGAAATGTCTTCAAGTAAAAACTACACAGAATACTTCTCTGAAATGTCTTTCTATTCTCTGCATTCATCTCACACTACGAACCTTTCTTTTTATTGGGTAGTTTAGAAACACTCTTTCTGTATAAACTGCAAGTGTACATTTGGAGCGCTTGAGGCCAATCGTGGTAAAAGGAATATCTTCAAATTAAAACTTCACAGAAGCATTCTGTGAAACTTCTTCCTGATCTGTGCATTCAAATAATAGAGTTGAACCTTACTTTTGATTGAGCAGTTTTGAAACAGTCTTTTGTAGAATCTGCAGTGGACATTTGGAGAACATTGAGGCCCTTGGTGAAAAAAGCAATATCTTCCATAAAAACTACATGGAAGAATTATGTGAAACTTCTTTCTGATCTGTGCATTCGACTAACAAAGTTGAACCTTAGTTTTGATTGAGCAGTTTTAAAACACTCTATTTGTACAATCTGCAAGTGGACATTTGGAAAACTTTGAGGCCTACAGTGAAAAACGAAATATCTTCCCCTAAAAACTACATGGAAGCATTCTGTGAAACTTCTTTCATATCTGTGCATTCAACTAACAGATTTGAACCGTACTTTTGATTGACTAGTTTTGAAACACTTTTTTTGTAGAATCTGCAAGTGGTCATTTGGAGAACATTGAGGCCTATAGTGAAAAACGAAATATCTTCCCATAAAAACTACACAGAAGCATTCTGCGAAACATCTTTCTATTCTGTTCAGTCATCTCACACCGTAAAACCTTTCTTTTGAATGAGCAGTTTTGAAACACTCTTTTTGTAGGATCTGCAAGTGGACATTTGGAGCGCTTTGAGGCCTATCGTGGAAAAGTATATCTTCAAATAATAACTACACAGATTCATTCTGTGAAACTACTTTCTGATGTGTTCATTCATCTCACTGAGTTGAACCTTTCTTTTGATTGAGCTGTTTTGAAACACTCTTTTTTAGAATCTGCAAGGGGATATTTGGAGAATATTGAGGCATACGGTGTAAAACGAAATATCTTCCCCTTAAAACTTCACAGAAGCATTCTGTGAAACTACTTTCTGATCTGTGCATTTATCTAACAGAGTCGAACATTTCTTTTGACTGAGAAGTTTTGAAACACTCTGTTTGTAGATTCTGCAAGTGGATATTAGGAGATCTTTGAGGCCTATGGTGAAAAACGAAATATCTTCAAGTAAAAACTACACAGAATACTTCTGTGAAATTTCTTTCTATTCTCTGCTTTCATCTCACACTGTTGAACATTTCCTTTGATTGGGTAGGTTTGAGACACTCTTTCTCTATAAACTGCAAGTGGACAATTGGAGCACTTTGAGGCGTATCATGGAAAAAGGAAAATCTTCAATAAAAACTACACAGAAGCATTCTGTGAAACTTCTTTCTCATCTGCACATGCAACTCTCAGAGTTGAACCTTACTTTTGATTGAGCAGTTTTGAAACACTGTTTTTGTGGAATCTGCAAGTGGACATCTGGAGAACATTGAGGCCTATGGTGAAAATAGATATATCTTCCCATAAAAGCTACACGGAAGCATTCTGTGAAACTTCTTTCTGATCTGTGCATTCAACTAACAGACTTTAACCTTAGTTGTGATTGAGCAGTTTTGAAACAGTCGAATTGTAGAATCTGCAAGTGGACATTTGGAGAACATTGAGGCCTACGTTGAAAAATGAAATGTCTTCCGATAAAAACTACACAGAAGCATTCTGTGAAACTACTTTCTATTCTGTTCATTCATGTCACAAAGTAGAACTTTTCTTTGACTGAGCAGTTTTGAAACACTCTGTATAAACTGCAAGTGACATTTGGAGTGCTTTGAGGCTTATCGTGGAAAAAGGAATATCTTCAAATAAAAACTATACAGAATTAATCTGTGAATCTACTTTATGAACTGTGCATTCATCTCAGAGAGTGGAACAGTTCTTTTGATAGTACAGCTTTGAAACAGGCTTTCTAGAAACTGCAATTGGACATTTCTAGAGTATTGAGGCATAGAGTGACAAAAGGAAATATCTTCCCATAAAAACTACACAGAAGCATTCTGTTAAACTACTTTCTGATCTGTGCATTCATCTAACAGAGTTGAACCTTTCTGTTGTTTGATCTGTTTTGAAACACACTTTTTGTAGAATCTTCAAGGAAACATTTGCAGAACATTGTGGCACATAGTAAAAAATGAAATATCTTCAACCTAAAAACTACACAGAACACTTTCTGTGAAACTTCGTTCTATTCTGTGCATTCATCTCACAGAGTTGAACTTTCTTTTGATTGAGCAGTTTTGAAACACTATTTTGAAGAATCTGCATGTGGACATTTGGAGAACATTGAGGCCTAAGGTGAAAAACAAAATATCTACCCATACAATCTACAAAGATGCATTCTGTGAAACATTTCTCTGTTCTGTGTATTCATCTAACAGAGTTGAAACTTTCTTGTGATTGAGCTGTTTGAAAAACTCTTTTGGTAGAATCTGCAAGTGGGCTTTGGAGAACATTGAGGCCTATAGTGAAAAACGAAATATCTTCCCATAAAAACTACACAGAAGCATACTGTGAAACTTCTTTCTATTCTGTGCATTCATCTCACAGAGTAGAATCTCTCTTTTGATTGAGTAGTTTTGAAACACTCTTTTTGTAGAATCAGCAATTGGACATTTGGAGCGCTTTGAGGCCTATCGTGGAAAAAGGAATATCTTCAAATAAACACTACACAGAAGCATTCTTTGAAACTTCTTTCTGATTTGTGCATTCATCTAACAGATTTGAACATTTCTTTTGATTGGCTGTTTTGAAACACACTTTTTGTAGAATCTGCAAATGGACATTTGGAGAACATTGAGGCATACGGTGAAAAACGAAATATCTTCCCATAAAAACTACACGGAAGCATTCTGTGAAACTTCTTTCTATTCTGTGCCTTCATCTCACAGTGTTGAACTTTTCTTTTGATTGAGCAGTTTGGAAAAATCTTTTTGTAGAATCTGCAATTGGACATTTGGAGAGCTTTGAGGCCTATGGTGAAAAACGAAATAGCTTCAAGTAAGAACTACACAGAATACTTCTGTGAAACTTCGTTCTATTCTGAGCATGCATCTCACAGTTTGAAACTTTCTTTTGATTGAGCAGTTTTGAAACACTCTTTTTGTAGAATCTGCAAGCAGACATTTGGAGAACCTTGAGGCCTATTGTGAAAAACGAAATATCTTCCTTAAAAACTACACAGAAGCATTCTGGGAACTTCTCTCTGATCTATGCATTCCTCAAACAGAGTTGAATCTTTCATTTGATTGAGCTGTTTTGCAACACTCTTTTTGTAGAATCTGCAATTGACATTTGGAGAACATTGAAGCCTACGGTGAAAAACAAAATATCTTAACATATAAACTACACAGAAGAATTCTGTTAAACTTCTTTTGGATCTGTGAACTCATGTAACAAAGTTGAACCTTCTTTAATTGAGCTGTTTTGAAACACACTTTTTGTAGACTCTGCAATTGGACATTTGGCGACATTGAGAAAGACGGTGAGAAATGAAATATCTTCCATAAATACTACACAGAAGAATTCTGTGAAACTTCTTTGTATTCTGTTCATTGAACTCAGAGAATAGAACTTTCTTTTGATTGAGTAGTTTTGAAACTCTCTTTTTGTGGAATCTGCAAGTGGACTTTTGGAGGACATGGAGGCCTATATGAAAAATGAAATATCTTCGAGTAAAACTACCCAGAAGCATTCTGTGAAAATATACTCTGTTCTGTGGATTCACCTAACAGAGTTGAAACTTTCTTTTGACTGGAGCTGTTTGAAACACTCTTTTGAAGAATCTGCAAGTGTACATTTGCAGCGATTTGAGGCCTATCGTGGAAAATGGAACATCTTCAATAAAAGCTACATAAAAACAGCCAGTGAAACTTCTTTCTCACCTGTTGCATTCATCTAACTGAGTTGAATCTTTCTTTTGATTGATCTGTTTTGAAACACACTTTTTGTAGAATCTGCTAGTGGACAATTGGAGAATATTGATGCCTGTGGTGAAAAAACGAATTATCTTCCATAAAAACTACACAAAAGAATTCTGTGAAACATCCTTCTGGTCTGTGCATTCATCAAACAGAGTTGAACCTTTCTTTTGATTGAGCTGTTTTGAAACATTCTTTTTGAAGGATCTGCAAGTGGACATTTGGAGAAGTAGGAGGCCTATCGTGATAAAAGAAATATCATCAAGTAAAAACTACACAGAATAATTCTGTGAAACTTCGTTCTTTTCTGTGCCTTCCTCTCACAGAGTTGAAAGTTTCTCTTGATTGAGCAGTTTTGAAAACACTCTTTTTACAGATTCTGCAAGTGGACATTTTGAGAACATTGAGTCCTATGGTGAAAAATGAAAATATCTTCCCATAAAAACAACAGAGAAGCATTCTGTGAAACTTCTTTCTGATCTGTGCATTCATCTAGCAGAGTTGAACATTTCTTTAATTGAGCTGTATTGAAACACCTCTTTGTAGTATCCGCAAGTGGACATTTGGAGAACATTGAGGGCCTATGGTGAAAAACGAAATATTTTTCCCATAAAAACTACCCAGAAGCATTCTATGAAACTTCTTTCCATTCTGTGAATTCATCTCACAGAGTTGAAATTTTCCTTTGATTGAGCAGTTTTGTAACCCTCTTTTGTAGAATCTGCAAGTGGACAACTTGAGAACATTGAGGCCTACAGTGAAAAACCAAATATCTTCCCATAAAAACTACAGAGAAGCATTCGGAGAAAATTCTTCCTATTCTGTGCATTCATCTCACAGAGTAGAACTTTCTTTTGATTGAGAAGTTTTGAAACACTCTTTTGTAGAATCTACAAGTGGACATTTTGAGAATATTCAGGCCTGTGGTGGAAAATAAATTACCTTACAATAAAAACTACAGAGAAGCATTGTGTATAAATTATTTCTATTCTGTGCATTCATCTCCCAGAGTAGAAACTTTTGTTGATTGAGCAGTTTTTCAAACACACTTTTTGTAGAATATTCAAGGGGACATTTGGTGAGCTATGTGGCCTATGGTGAAAAATGAAATATCTTCAATAAAAAACTACACAGAAGCATTGTGTGAATCTTTTCTCTGTTCTGTGCATTCATCTACAGAGTTGAACCTTTCTTTTGATTGAGCTGTCTGAAACACACTTTTTATAGAATCTGCAAGTGGACATTTGGAGAATATTGAGGCCTAAGGTGAAAAACAAAATATCTTCACATAAAACTACACAGAAGCATTCTGTGAAATTCTTTCTTTTCTGTGCATTCATCACAGAGTTGAACCTTTCTTTTGATTGAGCAGTTTGAAACACACTTTTTGTATCATCTGCAAAGGACATTTTGAGAACATTGAGGCCTATAGGGAAAAGCAAAATATCTTCAAATAAAAACTACACAGAAGCATTCTGTGAAACTTCTTTCTGATCTGTGTTTTCATCTAACAGAGTTGAACCTTTCTTTTGATTGAGCTGTTTTGAAACCCTCTTTTTTAAGAATCTGCAAGTGGACATTTGGAGAATGTTGTGGCCTATGGTGAAAAACGAAATATCTTCCATAAAAACTACAAAGAAGCATTCTGTGAAACTTCTTTCTATTCTGTGCATTCATCTCACCGAGTAGAATCTTTCTTTTGATTGGGGCAGTTTTGAAACACTCTTTTTGTAGAATCTGCATGTGGACATTTGGAGTGCTTTCAGGCCTATCGTGGAAAAGTAATATCTTCAAATAAAAAATACATAGAAGCATTCTCTGAAACTTCTTTCTTATCTGTGCATTCATCTAACTGATTGGGAACATTTCTTTTGATAGATCTGTTTTGAAAAAACTCTTTTTTTGTAAATCTGCAGTGGACATTTGCAGATCATTGTGGCCTGTCGTGAAAAATGAAATATCTTCCCATAAAAACTACACAGAAAGCATTCTGTGAAAATTCTTTATATTCTGTGCATTCATTGCATGGAGGTGAAACTTCCTTTTGATAAGCATTTTTGAAAAGACTCTTTTTGTAGAATCTGCAAGTGGACATTTGGAGAACATGGAGGCCTAAGGTGAAAAACGAAGTATCTTCCATAAGACCTACGCAGAAGCATTCTGTGAAACTCTTTCAGATCTGTGCATTCATCTAACAGAGGTGAACATTTCTTTTGATTTAGCTGTTTTGAAACACTATTTTTTTAGAATCTGCAAGTGCAAATTTGGAGAACATTGAGGCCTATGGTGAAAAACGATGTATCTTCCCATAAAAACTACACAGAAGCATTCTGTGAAACTTCTTTCTGATCTGTGCATTTACCTGACAGAGTTGAACCTTTATTTTGATTGAGCTGTTCTGTAACACCCTTTGTGTAGAATCTGAAAGTGGACATTTGGAAAACCTTTAGGCCTATAGTGAAAAATGAAATATCTTCCCATAAAAACTACACAGAAGCATTCTGTGAAACTTTTCTCTGTTCTGTGCATTCATCTAACAGAGTTCAATCTTTGTTTTGATTGAGCTGTTTTGAAACACTCTTTTTGTAGAATCTGCAAGTGGACATTTGGAGAAAATTGAGGCCTATGGTGAAAAACGAAATATCTTCCCATAAAAACTACATAGAATTATTCTGTGGACCTTCTTTCTATTCTGTGCATTCATCTCACAAAGTTGAACCTTTCTTTTGATTGAGCAGTTTTGAAACACTATTTTTGTAGAATTTGCAAGTGGACATTTGGAGAACATTGAGGCCTATAGTGAAAAACGGAATATCTTCTAGTGAAAACTACACAGAAGCATTCTGTGAAACTTTTCTCTGTTCTGTGCATTCATCTAACAGAGTTGAACCTTTCTTTTCATTGAGCTATTTTGAAACACTCGTTTTGTAGAATCTGCAAGTGGACATTTGGAGAACATAGATGCCTACAGTGAATAATGAAATATCGTCCCATAAAAATTACACAGAAGCATTCTGTGAAACTTCTTTCTATTGTGTGCATTCATCTCACAGAGCAGAAACTTTTGATGAGCAGTTTTGAAACACTCTTTCTGTAGAATCTGCATGTTGACATTTGAGAGCTTTCAGGCCTATGGGGAAAAACGAAATGTCTTCAAGTAAAAACTACAGAGAATACTTCTGTGAAAATTCTTTGTATTCTCTACATTCATCTCACAGAGTTGAAACTTTCTTTTGATTGAACAGTTTTGAAACACTCTTTTTGTGTAAACTGCAAGTGGACATTTGGAGAACATTGAGGCCTATCGTGGAAAAAGGAATATCTTCAAATAAAAACTACACAGAAGAAATCTGTGAAACTTCTTTCTATTCTGTGCATTCATCTCACTGAAGAGAACCTTTCTTTTGACTGAGCAGTTTTGAAACACTCTTTTTGTAGAATCTGCAAGTGGACATTTGGAGTGATTTGTGGCCTATGGTGAAAAACAAAATATTTTCAAGTTAAAACTACACAGAATATTTCTGTAAAAATTTTCCAATTCGCTGCATTCAACTCAAAGAGTTGAACATTTGTTTTGATTCAGCAGTTTGGAAACACAGTTTTCATAAAATCTGCAAGTGGCATTTGGAGTGCTTTGAGGCCTATCGTGGAAAAAGAAATATCTTCAAATAAAAACTACACAGAAGCAATCTGTGACACTTCTTTATGAGCTGTGCATTCATCTCAGAGAGGGGAATCTTTCTTTTGATTTTGCAGCTTTGAAACATACTTTTTGTAGAATCTGCAATTCGACATTTTGAGAGCATTGAGGCCTATGGTGAAAAAAGAAATATTTTCCCATAAAAACTACACGGAAGCATTCTGTGAAACTTCTTTCTATTCTGTGCATTCATTGAATACATTTGAAACTTTCTTTTGATTAAGCTGTTTTGAAACACTCTTTATGTAGAATCTGCAAGTGGACATTGAGAGAACATTGAGGCCTACGGTGAAAAATGAAATATCTTCACATAAAAACTACACAGAAGCTTTCTGAGAAACTTCGTTATATTCTGTGCATTCATCTCACTGAGTAGAAAATTTCTTTTGATTAAGCAGTTTTGAGACACTCTTTTTGTGGAATCTGCAAGTGGACATTTGGAGAGCTATGAGGCCTATGATGAAAAACGAAATATCTTCAAGTAAAAACTACACAGAATATTTCTGTGAAAATTCTTTCCAATCTCTGCATTCATCTCAGAGTTGAACCTTTCTTTTGATTCAGCTGTTTTGAAACAGTCTTTTTTTATAGTCTGCAAGTGTACATTTGGAGCATTTTGAGGCCTATCATGGAAAAAGTAATATCTACAAATAAAAACTACACAGAAGTAATCTGTGAGCCTTCTTTATTAACTGTGCTTTCATCTCAGAGAGTGGAAAATTTCTTTTGGTTTTTCAGCATTGAAACATACTTTTTGTAGAATCTGCAATTTGACAGTTGGAGAGCATTGAGGCCTAAGGTGAAAAAAGAAATATCTTCCCATTAAAACTACACAGAAGCATTCTGTGAAACTTTTTCTGATCTGTGCATTCATCTAACGAAGTTGAATTTTACCTTTGATTAAGCAGTTTTGAAACACTCTTTTTATAGAATCTGCAAGTGGACATTTGGAGAACATTGACTCCTATATTGAAAAACGAAATATCTTCCAATAAAAACTACACAGAAGCATTCTGTGAAACATTTCTCTGTTCTGTGCATTCATCTAACAGAGTTGAAACTTTCTTTTGATTGAGGAGTTCTGAAACACTCTTTCTGTAGAAACTGCAAGTGGACATTTGGAGAAAGTTGAGGCCAACTTTGAAAATCGAAATATCTTCCCATAAAAACTACATAGAAGTATTCTGTGAAACTTCTTTCTTTTCTGTGCATTCATCTCACAGGGTTGAAACTTTCTTTTGATTGGGCAGTTTTGAAACACTCTTTTTGTAGAATCTGCATGAGTAAATTTTGAGAACATTTAGGCCTATACTGAAAAATGAAATATCTTCAAGTAAAAACCACACAGAAGCATTCTGTGAAACTTTTCTGTGTTCTGTGCATTCATCTAACAGAGTTGAACCTTTCTTTTGATTGAGCTGTTTTGAAACAATCTTTTTGTAGAATCTGCCTATGGAGATTTGGAGAATATTGAGGCCTACGGTGAAAAACGAAATATCTTCCCATAAAAACTACACAGAAGAATTCTGTGAAACTTCTTTCTATTCTGTGCTTTCATCTCACAGAGTAGAACGTTTCTTTTGATTGAGCACTTTTGAAAAACTCTTTTAAAGAATCTGCAAGTGGACATTTGGAGCGCTTGCAGGCCTGTGGAAAAGGGAATATCTACAATAAAAACTACACAGAAGGATTCAGTGAAACTTCTTTCTGATCTGTGCATTCATCTAAGATAGTAGAACCTTTCTTTTGATTGAACTGTTTTGAAACACTCTTTTTGAAGATTCCGGAAGTGCACATTTGGAGAACATTGAGGCTTACTGTGAAAAACAAAATATCTTCCCATGAGAACTACACAAAAGCATTCTTTGAAATTTTTTTCTATTCTGTGCATTCATCTCACAGAGTAGAAACTTTCTTTTGATTGAGCAGTTTTGAAAAACTCTTTTGGTAGAATCTGCAAGTGGACATTTGGAGCGCTTTGAGGGCTATCATGAAAACGGAATACCTTCAATTAAAAACTACACAGAGGCATTCTGTGAAACGCCTTTCTGATCTGTGCATTCATCTTACAGAGTGGAATCTTTCTTTTGATTGAGCAGGTTCGAACCGCTCTTTTTGTAGAATCTGCAAGCGGACATTTGGAGATCATTGAAGTCTATAGTGAAAAACGAAATATCTTCAAGTAAAAACTACACAGAAAGATTCTGTGAAACTCCTTTCTGATCTGTGCCTTCATGTCAAAGAGTTTAACCTTTCTTTTGATTGAGCTGTTTTGAAACACTCTTTTTGTAGAATCTGCAAGTGGACATTTTGGGACCATTGAGGCCGGCAGTGAAAAGCGAAATACCTTCCCTTAAAAACTACACAGAAGCATTCTGTGAAACTTCTTTCTATTCTTTGCATTCATCTCACAGAGTTGAACCTTTCTTTTGCTTGAGCAGTTTTGACACACTCTTTTTGTAGAATCTGCAAGAGGACATTTGGAGTGCTTTGAAGACTATCATAAAAGAAGGAATATCTTCAAATAAAAACTGCACAGAATCATTCTGTCAAATTTCTTTCTGATCTGTGCATTCATCTAACAGAGTTGTACCTTTCTGTTGAGTTAGCTGTTTTGAAACACTCTTTTTGTAGAAACTGCAACTGGACATTTGGAGAATATTGTGGCCTACGGTGAAAAAAGAAATATCTTCCCATAACAACTACACAGAAGCATTCTGTGAAATGTTTCTCTGTTGTGTGCATTCCTCTAACAGAGTTGAAACTTTCTCTTGATTGTGGTGTTTTGAAACACTCTTTTTGTAGAATCTGCAAGTAGACATTTGGAGAACATTGAGGCCTATGGTGAAAAACGACATATCTCTCCATAAAAACTACACAGAAGCATTATGTGAAACTTCTTTCTATTCGGTGTATTCATTTCAAAGGTTTGAACGTTTCTTTTGATTGAGCAGTTTTGAAAAACTCTTTTTGTTGAATCTGCATGTGCATATTTGGAGTACATTGAGGCCTCCAGCAAAAAGGAAATACCTTCTTATAAAAACTGCACAGAAGCATCTGTGAAACTTCTTTCTATTCAGTGCACTGATGTCACAGAGTAGAACTATTTCTTTTCATTGAGCAGATTTGAAACACTCTTTTGGTAGAAACTTGCAAGTGGACATTTGGAGAGCTTTGAGGGCCTGTGGTGAATAACAAAATAACTTTTCATAAAAGCTACACAGAAGCATTCAGTGAGCTTCCTTCATTTTTGTGCATTCATGCACAGATTTGAAACTTTCTTTGATTGAGCAGT
This sequence comes from Nomascus leucogenys, assembly GCF_006542625.1. Taxonomy (NCBI): domain Eukaryota; kingdom Metazoa; phylum Chordata; class Mammalia; order Primates; family Hylobatidae; genus Nomascus; species Nomascus leucogenys. The sequence goes on from NW_022097774.1 coordinate 97,450, forward strand.
TTTGAAACAATCTTTTGTGTAGAATCTGAAATTGGACATTTGGGAACCATTGAGGCCTATAGTGAAAAAACAAAATATCTTCTCATTGAAAACTACACAGAGGCATTTCTGTGACACTTCTTCCTGAACTGTGCTTTCATCTAACAAGTTTAACCTTTTCTTTTGAGTGAGCTTTTGAAACACACTTTTGTAGCATCTGCAAGTGGACATTTGGAGAACATTTGAGGCCTATGGTGAGAATTGATATATCTTTCCATAAAAAACTACACAGAAGCATTTGTGAAACTTCTTTCTATTCTGTTGCATCATCTCACAGAGCTGAACCTTTCTTTTTGATTGAGCAGTTTTGAAACACTTCTTTTTGTAGAATCTGCAGGTGTACACTTGGAGCGCCTTTGAGGCCTACCGTGGAAAAAGATTATCTTCAAATAAAAATTACAACAGAGTCATTCTGTGAAATTTCTTTCTCATATGTACATTCATCTAACAGAGTTGAACCTTGCATTTCATTGATCTGTTTGAAACACACTTTTTGTAGAATCTGCAAGTTGGGAATTGGAGAACATGGAGGCCTGTGGTGAAAAATAGAATTATCTTGCCCATAAAAACTGCACAGAAGCATTCTGTGAAACTTCTTTCTGTTCTTTGCATTCATCTCACATAGTAGAAACCTTTGTTTTGATTGAGCAAGTTTAGAAACAGTCTTTTTTGTGAATTGTCAAGTGGATATTTGGGAGGCTTTGAGGCCTATGGTGAATAACGGAAATATATTCTTCATGAAAATTACACAGAAACATTCAGTGAAACTTCATAATACTCTGTGCATTCATATAACAGAGTTGAAACTTTCTTTTGATTGGGCAGTTTGAAAACACTCTTTTTTGTTAGAATCTACAAGTGAACCAATTGGAGAACATAGAGGCCTATTGTGAAAAACGAAAATATTTACCATAAACACTACACAGAAGCATTCTGTGAATCTACTTTCTGATCTGTGCATTAATCCAACTGGTTGAATATTTCTTTTGATTGATCTGCTTTGAAACACTCTTTTTTAGAATCTGTAAGTGGACATTTGGAGAATATTGAGGCCTATGGTGAAAAACGAATTATCTTACTATAAAAACTACACTGAAGCATTCTGTGAAACTTTTCTCTTTTCTGTGCGTTTATCTCACAGGTGTTGGAAGATTTCTTTGGGATGGAGCAGTTATGGGATACACTCTTTTTGTAGAATCTGCAGGTGCACATTTGGTGAACATAGAGGCCCATAGTGAAAAAAGGAATATCTCAAGTAAAAACTACACAGAAGCATTCTGTGAAACTTCTTTCTGATCTGTGCATTCATCTAAGAGAATTGAACATTTATTTTGATTGAGCAGTTTTGAAATACTCTTTTTGTAGAATCTGCAAGTGGACACATGGAGAACACTGTGGCCTATGGTGAAAAATGAAATATCTCCCCATAAAAACTACACAGAAGAATTCTGTGAAATTATTTCTATTCCGTGCATTCACGTCACAGAGAAGAACTTTTCTTTTGATTTAGTAGTTTTGAAACACTCTTTTTGTAGAATCTGCAAGTGGACATTTGCAGTGCTTTGTGGCCTATTGTGGAAAAAGGAATATCTTCAAATAAAAACTACACAGAAGCATTCTGTGAAACTCATTTCTGATCTGTGCATTCATCCAACATTGTTGAACATTTCTTTTGATTGATCTGTTTTGAAACACACTTTTTGTAGAATCTGCAAGTGGACCTTTGGAGAACATTGAGGTCCATAGTGAAAAACGAAATATCTTCCCTTAAAAACTACACAGCAGCATTCTGTGAAAATTTACTCTGTTCTGTGCATTCATTAACGGAGTTGAACCTTTCTTTTGATTGAGCAGTTTGGAAACTCTCTTTTTGTAGAATCTGCAGGTGGACATTTTGAGCGCTATGAGGCCTATCGTGGAAAAAGGAATATCTTCAAATAAAAACTACACAGAAGCATTCTGTGAAACTTCTTTTTCACCTGTGCTCTAATCTAACAGTGTTGAACATTTCTTTTGATTGAGCTGTTTTGAAACACTCTTTTTGTAGAATCTGCATCTGGAAATTTGGAGCACTTTCAGTTCTATAGTGGAAAAAGGAATACCTTCATATAAAAACTACCCAGAAGCATTCTGTGAAACTACTTTCTGATCCGTGCATTCATCTTACAGAGTGGAAACTTTCTTTTGATTGATCTGTTTTGAAACATACTTTTTGTACAATCTGGAAGTGGATATTTTGAGAACATTGAGGCATACGGTGAAAAACAAAATATCTTTCAATAAAAACTACATAGAAGCGTTCTGTGAAACTCCTTTCTATTCCATGTGTTCACCTCACAGAGTAAAACTTTTCTTTTGATTGAGCAGTTTTGAAACACTCTTTTTGTACAATATGCAACTGGACATTTGGAGCGCTTTGAGGCCTATCGTGGAAAAAGGAATACCTTCAAATAAAAACTACATGGAATCATTCTGTGAAACTAACTTCTGATGTGTGCATTCATCTAGGAGAGTTGAACCTTTCTTTTGATTGACCTGTTTTGTGACACTTCTTTGTAGAATCTGCAAGGGGACATTTGAGAACATTGAGGCCTATGGTGAAAAAAGAAATATCTTCCGATAAAAACTATACAGAACCATTCTGTGAAACAACTTTCTTTTCTGTGAATTCATCTCACTGACTTGAACCTTTCTTTTGATTGAGCTGTTTTGAAACACTCTTTCTGTATAAACTGCAAGTGGACATTTGGAGCGCTTTGAGACCTATCGTGGAAAAAGGAATATCTTCAAGTATAAACTACAGAGAAGCATTCTGTGAAACTTTTTTCCAGTCTTTGTGTTCTTCTTACAGAGTTGAACATGTCTTTTGTTGGATCTGTTTTGAAAAACTCTTTTTGTAGTATCTGCAAGTGGACATTTGGAAAACATTTAGGCCTATAGTGAAAAACGAAACATCTCCCATAAAAACTACACAGAAGGATTCTGTGAAATTTTTCTCTGTTCTGTGCATTCATTTTACAGAGTTGAAACTTTCTTATGATTGAGCTGTTTTGAAAGACACTTTTTGTATAATCTGCAAACGGACATTTGGAGAACATTGTGGCCTATGGAGAAAAACAAAATATCTTCCCATAAAAACTACACTAAAGCATTCTGTGAGACTTCTTTCTATTCAGTGCATTCATCTCACAGAGTTTAACTTTTGTTAGATTGAGCAGTTTTGAAACACTCTTTTTGTAGAATCTGCAAGTGGACATTTGTAGAGCATTGAGGCCTTTGGTGAAAAATGAAATATCTTCAAGTAAAAACTACACAGAAGCATTCTCTGAAACTTATTTCAGATCTATGCATTCATCTAACAGAGTTGAACATTTCTTTTGATTGAGCTGTTTTGAAACACTCTTTTTGTAGAATCTGCAAGTGGACATTTGGAGAACATTGAGGCCTACTGTGAAAAACGGAATATCTTCCCATAAAAACTACACAGAAGCATTCTGTGGAACTCTTTCTGATCTGCACATTCATTTAACAGAGTTCAGCCTTTCTTTTGATTGAGATGCATTGAAACACACTTTTTGTAGAATCTTCAATTGTACATTTTGCGAACATTGAAGCCTAAGGTGAAAAACGAAATATCTTCCCATAAAAACTGCACCGAAGCATTCTGTGAAACTTCTTTCTATTCTGTGCAGTGGAGTGGAGTGGATTCTAGTGGAAAAGAATGGAATGGAATGGAATAGAATGGAATTGACAGGAATGCAATGAATGGAATGAATGGAATGGAATGGAATGGAATGGAATGGAATGGAATGGAATGGAATACAACGAAAAAAAATACAGTGGAGTGTAATGGAGTGCAATGGAATAGAAAGGAAGGCAGTGGAGTGGTGTTAAACCGAATGGAATGGAATGGAATGGAATGGAATGGAATGGAAATTAATAGAATGGAATTTCATGGAGTAGAGAGGAATTGAGTCGAATGGGAAGAATTGTTTGCCGTGGCCTGGAGAGGAGTGGAGTGGAGAAGAGTGGATTTGAATTAAATGGAATGGAATGCAATGGAATGGAATGGAATGGATTACAGTGGATTGGAGTGTAGTGTATTGCAGAAGAATGGAATGGAATGGAAAGCAATGGAAAGGAATGGAAAACAATGGAACGGAATGAAAATTTATGAAATGGAATTGAATGCAGTGGAGTGAAGGGTATTTGAATTGAATGGAATGGAGAGGAGGGTAGTGAAGTGTAGTGGAATGGGAAGGAATGGAATGGATTGAAGTGGATTGGAGTGGAATGGAGGGGAGTAGAGTGGATTCTATTCTAATGGAATAGAATAGAATGGAAGGGAATGCAGTGGATTGGAGTGCAGTTGTGTGGAGCGGAAGGAAATGGAATCGATTGGAATGATATGGAACGGAATGGAATGGAACAGAATGGATCGGAATGTAATGGAATGCAATGGAATGCAAAGGAATGGATTGGAATGGAATGGAACGGAATGGAATGGAGTGGAATGGAGTGGAGTGGAGTGGACTGTTGCCGAATGGGAAAGAATGGAATGCAGTGGATTGGAGAGGAGTGGAGTGGAGAAGATTGGATTTGAAAGGAATGGATTGGAATGCAATGGATTAGAGTGGAATGGGGTGGATTCTAGTTGAAAAGAATGGAATGCAATGGAACAGAATGGAATGGAATGAAATTGAATGGAATGTAATGGCATGGAATGGAATGGAATGCAATGGAATGGAAATGAATGGAATGGAATGGAAAGGAAAAAATGCAGTGGAGTGAAGTGGAGTGGAATGGAGAAGAAAGGAAGGGAATGGAGTGGAGTAGAATGGTGTGAATGAAATGGAGTGGAAAGGAATGGAAGAGAATGGAATGGATTGGCATGGAATGGAGGCGAATGAGAAGGAATGGAATGCAGAGGAGTGGAGAGGAATGGAGTGGAGAAGAGTGGATTTTAATTCAATGGAATGGAATGGAATGGAATGGATTGGATTGGAGGGGATTCTAGTGGAATAGAATGGAATGCTGGAATGGAATGGAAAGGAATGGAAGGGAAAAATTGCATTGGTGTCTAGTGGAGTGGAATGGAGAAGAAAGGAAGGTAGTGGATTGGAGTGGAATGGACTGGAATGGAATGGAGTGGAATGGAATGGATTAGAATGGAATGGAATAGAATGCATTCGAATGGGAAGGGGTTGAATGGAGAAAAGTGCAGTGGAGTGCAATGGAGTGGAATGGAGAAGAAAGGAAGGGAATGGCATGCAGTGGAATAGAGTGGAATGGAGTGGATTGGAATGGAGTGGAAGGAAATGTAGTGGAATGGACTGGAATGGAATGGAGTGGAATTTAATTGAATGTAGTGGACAGCAATGGAGTGAATAGGAAGGAATGGAATGCAGTGGAGAGGAGTGGAGTGGAGAAGAGAGGATTAGAATTGAATGGAATGGAAAGGATTGGAGTGGAGTGGAGTGGATTCTAGTGGAAAAGAATGGAATGGAATGGAATGGAATAGAATGGAAAGAATTGGAATGGAGTGGAATGGAATGGAATGGAGTGGAAAAAAGTGGTGTAGTGTAGTGGAATGGAGAAGAAAGGAAGGGAGTGGAGTGGAGTGGAATGCACTGGAATGGAATGCAATGGAAAGGATTAGAGTGGAATGAAGGCGAATGGGAAGGAATGGAATGCAGTGCAGTGGAGAGGAGTGGAGAAGAGTGGATTAGAATTGAAGAGAATTTAATGCAATGGAATGGAATGGAATAGAATGGAATGCAGTGGATTGAAGTGGAGTGGATTGGAGTAGAATGGAATGGAAAGTAATGGAATGGAATGCAATACAATGGAATGGAATGGAATGCAGTGGATTGGAGTGAAGTTGCATGGAGGGGAATGGAATGGATTGGAATGGAATGGAATGAAATGGAAAGTAACTGAATGGAAAGGAATGGATGGAATGCAATGGAATGGTTTGGAATGGAATGGAATTCACAAAAGTGCAGTGAAGTGCAGTGGAGTGGAATGGAGAATCAAGGATGGGAGTGGAGTGGAGTGGAAAAGAGTGGAATGGAATGGAAAGGTACGGAATGGGATGGAATGGAATGGAGCGGACAGGAGTAGAAGTGAATGGGAAGGATTGGAATGCAGTGAAGTGAATAGGAATTTAGTGGAGAATAGTTGATTTCAATTTAATTAAATGGAATGGAATGGATTGGAGTGGAATGGAGTGGATTCTAGTGGAAAACAATACAATGGATTGGAATGGATTGGAATGGAATGCAATGGAATGGAATGCAATTGAATGGAAGAGAATAAAATGGAATGGAAAAATGTACAAAGGGTGCAGTGGAGTGGAATGGAGAGAAAGGAACTGAGTGGATGCAGTGGAATGGAGTGGAAAGGAAATGAATGGAGTGGAATGGAATGGAATGGAATGGAGTGGACTGGAATGTAGGCAAATGAGAAGGAATGGAATGCAGTGGAGTGGAAAGGAGTGGAGTGGAGAAAAGTGTATTTCAATTGAATGGAATGGAATGCAATGGAATGGAATGGAGTGGAGTGGAGTGCAGTGTATTGGAATTGAATGGTATGGACAGGAGTGTAGTGGAGTGGAATGGAAAGGAATGGAATGGAAGTGGAGTGGAGTGTAGAGGAGTGGAGAATAGTAGAGTGGATTCAGGTGGAATAGATTGGAATGGAATAGAATGGAATGGAATGGAATACAGTGGATTGGAACGCAGTTGCGTGGAGTGAAATGTAATGGAATGGAAAGGAAAGAAATGGAATGGAATGGAAAAAAGTGCAGTGGAGTGTAATGTAGTGGAATGGAGAAGAAAGGAAGGGAGAAGGTGGATTGCAATGGAGTGGAATGGAATGGAATGAAAGGAATGGAATGGAATGGAATGGAAAAAAGTGCTGTGGAGTGTAATGTAGTGGAATGGAGAAGAAAGGAAGGGAGAACGGTGGATTGCAATGTAGTGGAATGGAATGGAATGGAATGGAGGCAAATGGGAAAGAATGGAATGCAGATATTGGAGAGGAGTGTAGCGGAGAAGAGTGGATTTGAATGAATGGAATGGAATGGAAAGGATTGGACGGGAGTGGAGTAGATTCTAGGGGAAAAGAAGGGAATGGAATGGAGTGGAATGGAATGGAATGGAATGCAATGGAATGGAATGGAATGGAAAAACTGCATTGGAGTGCAGTGGAGTGGAATGCAGAAGAAAGGAAGGGAGGGAGTGGAGTGGATTCGAGTGGAATGGAATGGAATGGAATGGCATGGAATCGATTGGATTGGTATGGAGTGGACGGGAATGGAGGCAAAACGGAAGGAACGGAATGCAGTGGAGTGCAGAGCAGTTTAGTGGAGAAGAGTGGATTTGTATTGAATGGAAAGGAATGGAATGGAATGGATTGGAGTGGAGTGGAGTGGATTCTAGTGGAAATGAATGGAATGGAATGGAATTTTATGGATTGGAATGGAACGGAATGGAATGGAATGGAATGGGAAAAATGGAAAAAAGTCCAGTGGTGTGTAGTGGAGTTGAATGGAGAAGAAAGGAAGGGAGTGGAGTGGAGTAGAATGGCATGGAATGGAATGGAATGGAATGGATTACAATGTACTGCACTGGAAAGGAGGAGAATGGGAAGGAATGGAATGCAGTGGATTGGAGAGGAGAGGAGCGGAGAAGAGTGAATTTGCATGGAATGGAATGGAATGGAATGAATCGGAGTGGAATGGAGTGAATTCTAGTGGAAAAGAGTGGAATTGAATAGAATGAAATGGAACGGAATGGAACAGAATGGAAGGGAAGGGAAGGGAAGGGAATGGAATGGAATGGAATGGAATGGAAAAATGTGCAGTGGAGTGGAGTGTAGTGGAATGAGAAGAAAGGAAGGGAGTGGAATGCAGTGTTATGGAGTGGAATGGAATGGAATGGAATGGAATAAACTGGACAGGAGGTGAATGGGAAGTAATGGAATATAGTGGGTTGGAGAGGAGTGGAGTGGAGTAGAGTGCATTTGAATTGAGTGAAATGGAATGGAGTGGATTGGAGTGTAGTGGAGTGGATTCTATTGGAAAAGAATGGAATGGAATGGAAAGGAATGGAATGGAATGGGATGGAAAGGAATTGAATGGAATGGAAAAAAGTGCAGTGCAGTGTAGTGGAGTTGAAGGGAGAAGAAAGGAAGGTAGTGGAGTGGAGTGGAATAGAGTGGAATTGATTGGAAAGTAATGGAATGGAATGTAGTGCACTGGAATGGAGGCGAATGGTAAGCAGTGGAATGCAATGGAGTGGAGAGGAGTGGAGTGGAGAAAAGTGGATTTCAGTTGAATGGAATGGAATGAAATGGAAAGGAATGGAGTGGAGTGGAGTGCAGTGTATTGGAATTGATGGTATGGAGAGATTGTAGTGGAGTGGAGTGGAATGGGAAGGAATGGAATGGAGTTGAGTTGAGTGGAGTGGAGTGGAGGGTAGTAGAGTGGAATGAGGTGGAATGGATGGGAATGGGATAGAATGGCATGGAATGGAATGCAGTGGATTGCAATGGAGTTGCATGGACTGGACTGGAATGGAACGGAATGGAATGGAATGGAAAGGAATGGAAAAAAGTGCAGTACAGTGCAGTAGATTGGAATGGAGAAGAAATGAAGGGATTGGGGTAGAGTGCAATGGAGTGGAATGCAATGGAATGGAATGGAATGGACTTGAATGGAGTCAAATGGGAAAGAATAGAATGGAGGGTTAGGAAAGGAGTGTAGAGGAGAAGAGTGGATTTGAATTGAAGGTAATGGAATGGAAAGGATTGGAGGGGATTGGGGTATATTCTAGTGGAAAACAAGGGAATGTAATGGAACAGAAAGGAAAGAACTGCAGTGGAGTGCAGTTGAGTGGAATGGAGAAGAAAGGAAGGGAGAGGACTGGGGTGGAATGGATAGGAATGGAATAGAATTGAATTGAATGG
>NW_022097775.1:0-5505 GCF_006542625.1 Nomascus leucogenys
AACCAGTTTAAAGAGGAACATAAATGACATGATGCAGCTGAAAAACACAGCATGAGAACTTCGTGAAGCATACACAAGAATCAGTAGCCAAATCGACCAAGTGGAAGAAAGTATATCAGAGTTTGAAGACCACCTTGCTGAAGTAAGGCATGCAGACAAGATTAGAGAAAAAAGAATGAAAAGGAGCACACAAAGCCTCCAAGAAATATGGGACTATGTAAAAAGACCAAACCTATGACTGATTGGAGTACCTGAAGGAGACAGGGAGAATGGAACCAAGCTGGAAAACACTTCAGGATATTATCCAGGAGAACTTCCCCAACCTAGCAAGACAGGCCGACATGCAAATTCAGGAAATACAGAGAACACCATTAAGATACTCCATGAGAAGATCAACCCCAAGACACATAATTGTCAGATTCACCAAGGTGAAATGAACAAAAAAACGTTAAGGCCAGCCAGAGAAAAAGGTCACGTCACCTACAAAGGGAAGCCCATCAGACTAACAGCAGACCTTTCAGCAGAAACCCTACAAGCCAGAAGAGATTGGGAGCCAATATCAAACATTCTTAAAGAAAAGAATTTCCAACCCATAGTTTCATAGCTGGCCAAACTAAGCTTTGTAAGTGAAGGAGAAATAAAATCCTTTCCAGAGAAGCAAATGCTGAGGGATTTTGTCACCACCAGGCCTGCCTTGCAGGAGCTCCTGAAGGAGACACTAAATATGGAAAGGAAAAACTGGTACCAACCACTGCAAAAACACACCAAAATATAAAGACCAATGACACTATGAAGAAACTGCATCAACTAGTGTGCAAAATAAGCAGCTAGCATCATGATGACAGTATCAAATTCACACATAACAAAACTAACCTTGGCCGGGAGCTGTGGCTCACGCCTGTAATCCCAGCACTTTGGAGGCTAAGGCAGGTGGATCACCTGAGGTCAGGAGTTCAAGACCAGCTAGGCCAACATGGTGAAAGCCCCATCTCTACTAAAAATACAAAAATTAGCTGAGTATGGTGGTGAGCACCTGCAATCCCAGCTACTTGGGAGGCTTAGGCAGGAGAATCACTTGAACCCAGGAGGCGGAGGTTACAGTGAGACGAGATCACGCCATTGCACTCCAGCCTGGACAACAAGAGTGAAACCTTGTCCAAAAAAAAAAAAAAAAAAAATACAAACCTTAAATGCAAATGGATTAAATGCTCCAATTAAACGACACAGACTGGCAAATTCGATAAGGAGTCAAGACCCATTGATCAGTGTGCTGTATTTAGGAGACCCATCTCACATGCAAAGACACACATTGGCACAAAATAAAAGGATGGGGGAAAATTTACTAACCAAATGGAAAGCAAAAAATAAAAATAAAAATAAAAAAAGGAGGGGTTGCAATCCTAGTCTCTGACAAAACAGACTTTAAACCAACAAAGATCAGAAAAGACAAAGAAGGCAGTCCCAGCCGCCAGCCCCAGACAGTGGAATCCTTGGGCTCCTGAGCTTCAGGATGATTCATGCTAAGAGATGGACCCTGAAGAAGCACTTTGTTGGCAATCCTACTAGTAGTGACTTTGAGTTGAAGACAGCTGAGCTCCCACCCTTAAAAAATAGAGAGGTCCTGCTTGAAGCTTTGTTCCTCACTGGGGACCCTTACATGAGAGTGGCAGCCAAAAGACTGAAGGAAGGTGATACAATGATGGGGCAGCAAGTGGCCAGATTTGTGGAAAGTAAAAATGCAGCCTTACCAACAGGAACTATTGTACTGGCTCCTTCAGGCTGGACAGCACACTCCATTTCTGATGGAAAAGATCTGGAAAAGCTGCCAACAGAGTGGCCTGACACAGTACCACTGTCTCTGGCTCTGGGGACAGTTAGCATGACAGGCCTCACTGCCTACTTTGGCCTACTTGACATCTGTGGTGTGAAGGGTGGAGAAACAGTGATGGTTAATGCAGCAGCTGGAGCTGTGGGCTCTGTTTTGGGGCAGATTACAAAGTTCAAGGGCTGCAAAGTGGTTGGAGCAGTAGGGTCTGACAAAAAGACTGCCTACCTTAAAAAGCTTGGATCTGATGTTGTCTTTAACTACAAGACAGTAGAGTCTTTGAAGAAATTTTGAAGAAATCCTCTCCTGATGGTTACAATTGTTATTTGATAATGTAAGTGGATAGTTTTCAAACACTGTTATCTCCCAGATGAAGAAATTTGCAAGAATTGCCATATGTGGAGCTATCTCTACATATAACGTATACATATCTACATATAACACCTGTAATCCCAGTACTTTGGGAGGCCGAGGCAGGTGGATCACCTAAGGTCAGGAGTTTGAGACCAGCCTGGCCAACATGGTGAAATCCCCATCTCTACTAAAAATACAAAAATTAGCTGGGTGTGGTGGTACCAGCCCACTTCCCCCAGGCCCAACCCCAGAGATTGTTATCTATCAGGAGCTTCACATAGAAGGGTTCATCGTGACCTGCTGGCCAGGAGATGCCCACCAAAAAGCTCTAAAGGACTTGCGGAAATGGGTCTCCAGGGTAAAATCCAGTACCAGGAATATATCATTGAAGGATTTGAAAACATGCCAGCTGCATTTATGGAATGCTGGAAAGAGATAATTTGGGGAAAACAATAGTGAAAGCATGAAAAAAATGACATATGGAATCTGAATGCCACTTAGATGATTACTTAATTTGTTTTTCACCATTTAGCAAAAATATATACTGCTTTAAATGTCTAAGAAATAGTACTTGTAATGGGTTTGACCTACCCAATAAAATACATTTAACTGGTATGTAATTAGTGATGGAGGATGAAAATTTCAGAGTCAACAACAACCAGCCACCTCACTGTTCACTACAGCTTCTTCTGAGTTGTGGTAGAAAATAATGGCTTTGGAGTTTGAAAGTTTATCAAACACTGCATGTTCTCATAAGTGAAAGCTGTACAGTGAGAAAACATGGACACAGGGAAGGGAACAACACATACTGGGGCCTATGGGGGGTGGGAGGAAGGAGAGCATCAGAATAAATAACTAATGCATGTGGGGCTTAATACCTAGGTGATGGGTTGATAGGTGCAGCAAACCACCATGGCGTACGTTTACCTATGAAACAAACCTACACATTCTACACATGTATCCCAGAACGTGAAATAAAATAAAAATTAAAAAAAAAAGACAAAGAAGGGCACTACATAATGGTAAAGGGATCAATTCAACAAGAAAAGCTAACTGTCCTAAATATACATGCACCCAATACAGGAGCACCCAGATTCATAAAACAAGTTCTTAGAGACCTACAAAGAGACTTAGACTCTCACACAATAATAGTGGGAGACTTTAACACCCCACTCTCAATATTAGACAGATCAATGTGACAGAAAATTAACAAGGATATTCAGGACTTGAACTCGGCTCTGGATCAAGTGAACCTAATAGACGTCTACAGAACTCTCCACCCCAAATCAACAGAATATACATTCTTCTCAGCACCACATAGCACTTACTCTAAAACAGACCACATAATTAGAAGTAAAACACTCCTCAGCAAATGGAAAAGAACTGAAATCATAACAAAATTATCTTAGAACATAGTGCAATCTAATTAGAACTCAGGATTAAGAAATTCACTCAAAACCACAAAATTACATGCAAATTGAACAACCTTCTCCTGAATGACTCCTGGGTAAATAACGAAATTAAGGTAGAAATCCAGAAGTTCTTTGAAACCAATGAGAACAAAGAGACAATGTACCAGAATCTCTAGAACACAGCTACGGCACTGTTAAGAGGGAGATTTATAGCACTAAATGCCCATATCAGAAAGCTAGAAATCTCAAATTGACAACCTAACTTCATAATTAAAAGAGCTAGAGAAACAAGAGCAAATTAGTTTAAAAACTAGGAGAATACAAGAAATAACTAACATCAGAGCAGAAATGACGGAGAGAGAAACACGAAAAACCCTCCAAAAAAATCAATGAATCCAGGAGCTGTTTTTTTTTTTTTAAAAAAAATAACAAAATAGATAGACCGCTAACTAGACTGATACATAAGAAAAAGAGAAGAATCAAATAGACACAATAAAGTATGATAAAGGTGATATCACCACTGACCCCACAGAAATACAAACTACCGTCAGAGAATACTATAAACACCTCTACACAAATAAAACTAGAAAATCTAGAAGAAATGGAGAAATTCCTGGACACATACACCCTCCCAAGAATAAACCAGGAAGAGGTCAAATCCTTGAATAGACCAATAACAACTTATGAAACTGAGGCAGTAATTAATAGCCTACCAACCAAAAAAAGCCCAGGACCAGATGAATTCACAACCAAATTCTACCAGAGGTACAAATAGGAGCTGGTACCTTTTCTTCTGAAACTATTCCAAACAATTGAAAAGAAAGGACTCCTCCCTAACTCATTTTATGAGGCCAGCATCATCCTGATACCAAAGCCTGGCAGAGACACAGCAAAAAAAGAAAACTTCAGGCCAATATTCCTGATGAATATCGATGCAAAAATCTTCAATAAAATACCAACAAACCAAATCGAGTAGCCCATCAAAAAACTTATCCACCACGATCAAGTCAGCTTCATTGCTGAGATGCAATGCAAGGCTGGCTCAACATACACAAATCAATAAATGTGATCCATCACATAAACAGACCCAAAGACAAAAACCACATGATTATCTCAATGGATGCAGAAAAGGCATTTGATAAAATTCAACATTCCTTTATGTTTAAAACTCTCAATAACCTAGGTATTGATGGAACATATCTCAAAATACTAAGAGCTATTTATGACAAACCCATAGCCAATATCGTACTGAATGGGCAAAATGTGGAAGCATTCCCTTTGAAAACTGATACAAGGCAAGGAGGGCCGGGCGCGGTGGCTCACGCCTGTAATCCCAGCACTTTGCGAGGCCGAGGCAGGCAGATCACGAGATCAGGAGATCAAGACCATCCTGGCTAACACGGTGAAACCCTGTCTCTGCTAAAAATACAAAAAATTAGCCAGGCGTGATGGCGCATGCCTGTAATCCCAGCTACTCAGGAGGCTGAGGCAAGAGAATGGCGTGAACCCGGAAGATGGAGCATGCAGTGAGCCGAGATGGTGCCACTGCACTCCAGCCTGGGTGACAGAGCGAGTCTCCATCTCAAAAAAAAAAAAAAAAAAAAGGCAAGGATGCCCTCTGTCACCACTCCTATTCGACACAGTATTAAAAGTTCTGGCCAGGGCAATCAGGCAAGAGAAAGAAATAAAGTGTATTCAACAGGAAGGGAGGAAGTCAAATTGTCTTTGTTTGCAGACAATATGATTCTATATTTAGAAAACCCCATCATCTCATCCCCAAAACTCCTTAACCTAGTAAGCAACTTCAGCAGAGTCTCAGGGTACAAAATTGATGTGCAAAAATCACAAGCATTCCTATACACCAACAATAGACAAGCAGAGAGCCAAATCATGAATGAACTCCCATTCACAATT
>NW_022097776.1:0-3959 GCF_006542625.1 Nomascus leucogenys
ATGCACAGAACAGAAGAAGTTTCACAGATAGCTTCTGTGTAGTTTTTATGTGAACTTTTCCTTTTTCCACTATAGTCCTCTTAGCGCCCTGAATGTCCACTTGTATTTTCTACAGAAAGAGTGTTTCAGAACTGCTCAATCAAAATAAGGTTCAACTCTGTTAGTTGAATGCACAGAACAGTAAGAAGTTTCACAGATTTCTTCTGTGCAGTTTTTATTTGAAAATATTCCTTTTCCACTATAGGCCTCTTAGCGCCCTGAATGTCCACTTGCATTTTCTACAGAAAGAGTGTTTCAGAACTGCTCAATCAAAAGTAAGGTTCAACTCTGTTAGTTGAATGCACAGAACAGAAAGAAGTTTCACAGAATGCTTCTGTGTAGTTTTTATTTGATATTTTTTTCCGCTATAGGCCTCTTAGCGCTCCGAATGTCCACTTGCATTTTCTACAGAAAGAGTGTTTCAGAACTGCTCAATCAAAAGTAAGGTTCAACTCTGTTAGTTGAATGCACAGAACAGAAAGAAGTTTCACAGATTGCTTCTGTGTAGTTTTTATTTGAAGATATTCCTTTTTCCACTATAGGCCTCTTAGCGCCCTGAATGTCCACTTGCATTTTCTACAGAAAGAGTGTTTCAGAACTGCTCAATCAAAATAAGGTTCAACTCTGTTAGTTGAATGCACAGAACAGAAGAAGTTTCACAGATTCTTCTGTGGTTTTTATTTGAATATTCCTTTTTCCACTATAGGCCTCTTAGCGCCCTGAATGTCCACTTGCATTTTCTACAGAAAGAGTGTTTCAGAACTGCTCAATCAAAAGTAAGGTTCAACTCTATTAGTTGAATGCACAGAACAGTAAGAAGTTTCACAGATTGCTTCTGTGTAGTTTTTGTTTGAAGATATTCCTTTTCCCACTATAGGCCTCTGAGCGCCCTGAATGTCCACTTGCATTTTCTACAGAAAGAGTGTTTCAGAACTGCTCAATCAAAACTAAGGTTCAACTCTGTTAGTTGAATGCACAGAACAGTAAGAAGTTTCACAGATTGCTTCTGTGTAGTTTTTATTTGAAGTATTCCTTTTTCCACTAGGCCTCTTAGCGCCCTGAATGTCCACTTGCATTTTCTACAGAAAGAGTGTTTCAGAACTCTCAATCAAGGTTCAACTCTGTTAGTTGAATGCACAGAACAGTAAGAAGTTTCACAGATTTCTTCTGTAGTTTTTATTTGAACTATTCCTTTTCCACTATAGGCCTCTTAGCGCCCTGAATGTCACTTGCATTTTCTACAGAAAGAGTGTTTCAGAACTGCTCAATCAAAACTAAGGTTCAACTCTGTTAGTTGAATGCACAGAACAGAAGAAGTTTCACAGATTTCTTCTGTGTAGTTTTTATTTGAAATATTCTTTTTCCGCTATAGGCCTCTTAGCGCCCTGAATGTCCACTTGCATTTTCTACAGAAAGAGTGTTTCAGAACTGCTCAATCAAAACTAAGGTTCAACTCTGTTAGTTGAATGCACAGAACAGTAAGAAGTTTCACAGATTGCTTCTGTGTAGTTTTTATTTAAAATATTCCTTTTTCCAATAGGCCTCTTAGCGCCCTGAATGTCCAATTGCATTTTCTACAGAAAAGGTTTCAGAACTGCTCAATCAAAAGTAAGGTTCAACTCTGTTAGTTGAATGCACAGAACAGAAGAAGTTTCACAGATTCTTGTAGTTTTTATTTGAAATATTCCTTTTTCCTATAGGCCTCTTAGCGCCCGAATGTCCACTTGCATTTTCTACAGAAAGAGTGTTTCAGAACTGCTCAATCAAAAGTAAGGTTCAACTCTGTTAGTTGAATGCACAGAACAGAGAAGTTTCACAGATTTCTTCTGTGTAGTTTTTATTGAACTATTCTTTTTCCACTATAGGCCTCTTAGCGCCCTGAATGTCCACTTGCATTTTCTACAGAAAGAGTGTTTCAGAACTGCTCAATCAAAATAGGTTCAACTCTGTTAGTTGAATGCACAGAACAGTAAGAAGTTTCACAGATTTCTTCTGTGCAGTTTTTATTTGAAAATATTCCTTTTCCACTATAGGCCTCTTAGCGCCCTGAATGTCCACTTGCATTTTCTACAGAAAGAGTGTTTCAGAACTGCTCAATCAAAACTAAGGTTAAACTCTGTTAGTTGAATGCACAGAACAGAAAGAAGTTTCACAGAATGCTTCTGTGTAGTTTTTATTTGAAGTATTCTTTTTCCGCTATAGGCCTCTTAGCGCTCCGAAGGTCCACTTGCATTTTCTACAGAAAGAGTGTTTCAGAACTTCTCAATCAAAAGTAAGGTTCAACTCCGTTATTTGAATGCACAGAACAGTAAGAAGTTTCACAGATAGCTTCTGTGTAGTTTTTATGTGAACTTTTTCCTTTTTCCACTATAGTCCTCTTAGCGCCCTGAATGTCCACCATTTTCTACAGAAAGAGTGTTTCAGAACTG
This sequence comes from Nomascus leucogenys, assembly GCF_006542625.1. NCBI lineage: Eukaryota > Metazoa > Chordata > Mammalia > Primates > Hylobatidae > Nomascus > Nomascus leucogenys. Next base: position 2,469 of record NW_022097776.1, read on the forward strand.
CTCAATCAAAAGTAAGGTTCAACTCTGTTAGTTGAATGCACAGAACAGAAAGAAGTTTCACAGATTGCTTCTGTTAGTTTTTTTGAAGATATTCCTTTTTCCACTATAGGCCTCTTAGCGCCCTGAATGTCCACTTGCATTTTCTACAGAAAGAGTGTTTCAGAACTGCTCAATCAAAACTAAGGTTCAACTCTGTTAGTTGAATGCACAGAACAGAAAGAAGTTTCACAGATATCTTCTGTGTAGTTTTTATTTGAAGTATTCCTTTTTCCACTATAGGCCTCTTAGCGCCCTGAATGTCCACTTGCATTTTCTACAGAAAGAGTGTTTCAGAACTGCTCAATCAAAACTAAGGTTCAACTCTGTTAGTTGAATGCACAGAACAGAAAGAAGTTTCACAGATTGCTTCTTTGTAGTTTTTGTTTGAACTTTTTCCTTTTTCCACTATAGTACTCTTAGCGCCCTGAATGTCCACTTGTATTTTCTACAGAAAGAGTGTTTCAGAACTGCTCAATCAAAATTTAGGTTCAACTCTGTTAGTTGAATGCACAGAACAGTAAGAAGTTTCACAGATTTCTTCTGTGCAGTTTTTATTTGAAAATATTCCTTTTCCACTATAGGCCTCTTAGCGCCCTGAATGTCCACTTGCATTTTCTACAGAAAGAGTGTTTCAGAACTGCTCAATCAAAATAAGGTTAACTCTGTTAGTTGAATGCACAGAACAGAAAGAAGTTTCACAGAATGCTTCTGTGTAGTTTTTATTTGAAGTATTACTTTTTCCGCTATAGGCCTCTTAGCGCTCCGAAGTCCACTTGCATTTTCTACAGAAAGAGTGTTTCAGAACTGCTCAATCAAAAGTAAGGTTCAACTCTGTTAGTTGAATGCACAGAACAGAAGAAGTTTCACAGATTGCTTCTGTGTAGTTTTTATTGAACTTTCCTTTTTCCACTATAGGCCTCTTAGCGCCCTGAATGTCCACTTGCATTTTCTACAGAAAGAGTGTTTCAGAACTGCTCAATCAAAATAAGGTTCAACTCTGTTAGTTGAATGCACAGAACAGTAAGAAGTTTCACAGATTCTTCTGTAGTTTTTATTTGAAAATATTCCTTTTCCACTATAGGCCTCTTAGCGCCCTGAATGTCCACTTGCATTTTCTACAGAAAGTGTTTCAGAACTGCTCAATCAAAAGTAAGGTTAAACTCTGTTAGTTGAATGCAAGAACAGAAAGAAGTTTCACAGAATGCTTCTGTGTAGTTTTTATTTGAAGATATTCTTTTTCCGCTATAGGCCTCTTAGCGCTCCGAATCCACGTCCATTTTCTACAGAAAGAGTGTTTCAGAACTGCTCAATCAAAAGTAAGGTTCAACTCTGTTAGTTGAATGCACAGAACAGAAGAAGTTTCACAGATTGCTTCTGTGTAGTTTTTTTTGGAATTTCCTTTTTCCCTATAGGCCTCTTAGCGCCCTGAATGTCCACTTGCATTTTCTACAG
>NW_022097777.1:0-31792 GCF_006542625.1 Nomascus leucogenys
GAGGGTGGGAGGGATGGAGGGAGGGAGGGAAGGTGGGAGGGAGGGAGGAAGGGAGGGTGGGAGGATGGAGGGTGGGAGGGTGGGAGGGATGGAGGGTGGGAGGGTGGGAGGGTGGGAGGGATGGAGGGTGGGAGGGTGGGAGGGTGGGAGGGATGGAGGGTGGGAGGGATGGATGGGTGGGAGGGATGGGGTGGGAGGGAGGAGGGTGGGAGGGAGGGTGGAGGGATGGAGGGTGGGCCCAGCCCTCGCCCTCGCCTCGCCGCACCAGGCGCCCACAGCTCGCATGAGTGCGGGGCTGCTGCTGCTCCCGGGGGGGAAGACGGCTTTTCTCTCCTCCTCGCTCCTCTGTCCCTTGCTGCGTCACTCCGTCTCTCCTTCCCTTCCTTTCTTCTATCTTTCCTGCCTCTCTTCCTCCCTTTCTTTTCTCCTTTCCAACGTCCCTGCCGCTGTCTTTTCCTCTCTCCATCTTTCCCTTTCTCGCTCTCTGTTTTTCTTCTCATCTCTATTTTTTCAACCTTATATGATTCTATTGTATCTCTGTGTTATTGTTATTTGTTGCAAATGTACTTTGCAACAAAGTGCATTTCGTTAAGATATGTGCATTCCTATTTAGACACGTTATTTAGGTATGTGCATTTGTTTAATAGACATAAGGCTGTTTCAGACTTATTCTACAGCATAGTTTAAGCATAATTTTTATAAGCACTGACAACCCGAAAATTGTGGACTCACATGCTCGTGATTTTTTTCTGTTGCACTGGTCTTGAACAAAAGCTCTAAATCTGCAATTTATATCTGTGTAGTATCATTGAATTGGCCCCATTTACTGGAGTGACAGAACACTATTTCCTGACTACGACAAGAGCTATGGGCTGTGGGGAGGTCAGGGTTAGGATGACACAGAAATAAAGATAAGTCATTCTTTTTCACATCTATAGTAAACACTAATTCCATATGAAAGTAAGACAAAATTATCTTGAAATTCAAAATTCCAAACAACACCAATGTACATTTTATTATTACATATAATGAAAATTATAAAACAACCAAAGTAATTAAAACAAATAATGAAAGATTGTATGACCTCAATATAAAATACAAGTAGAATATATGTTAAATATAACCAAATACACTTTATTGTAGTATATTATGAAATCTCCATATCCTGCAATACAATACAATCAATTGAAATGTGTAAGATACAATAGGATTTAAATTTAGGATGTTTATAATGAAGAAAACATGAGGCAGGTGAATAAATGCGTACAATCATTTACCATTTAATATATCGTTACTTAATTTTTTTGTAAAAATATTAAAAGTAAACACCTTGCATGGTAATTTTACTATAATTATATCAAACTTTAAAATGTGTAATATTTTTCCACAGCGAGTGCTATTAATGTTTTTTGGATATTAGTACTTCGTGGGTTCAGGCTAGAAGAGTGAGAGCCTACAACCTATTCTGAAATAAAAGAGGAGCAATTTCTTGGTAAGGCGGTTCATGCCTGTAATCCCAGCACTTTAGGAGGTCAAAGCTGGCGTATCACTTGAGATCGAGACCAACCTGGCCAACGTGACAAAACACTGTCTCTACTAATAATACAAAAAAGAAAAAATAGCCAGGCATGGTGGTATATGCCTGTAGTCCCAGCTACTTGGGAGGCTGAGGCATGAGAATCATTTGAACCCAGGAAGCGGAGGTTGCAGTGAGCTAAGATTGTGTCACTGCATTCCAGCCTGGATAACATAGCAACATGGTCTCAAAAAAAAATTATTTTATATTTACTTTTCTTTTCTACAATCTAAAATATGCAAACTCATATGATCACATTCTAATATTTTCCTGATTACATGGAAATGCATGACTGTCATCAGACCTCCATGTCTAACATGAAATATAAAATCTGTCTATAGCATCGGCCTTTTACAAAACGCAGAGCTTACCATTCTCACTATACTGTTTAAATTTATTTCCTATGATTTCTTCATGTTCTGTCATTTATTAACACAGTGCATCTAATATTGTTGCTGCTGGTCATCTAGAAAAATCTGAGCAGTAGCAGGTCCTTGTTCTCATTCCCAGAGCTGCATCCTCTGCTGAATAGGGTCAGGGTCCTCCCAGCTCAAGCCTCATCTGATCCACTGACACACTCAGTTACATCATGCCCAGAAAAGGGGTGAGCTTCTCTATTCAGGCCTCTATCCCCAGGACCAGACAGTGTGGCTGAGACAAGCCAACCCTCAGCAGGTAAGACTTAAGCTCCCTGGGTGGCAATGGCATAGAAGATCTGCATCTGGGCACACAGAGGCCCCCAGATCCAAGTCAGCAGTGTGAGCTGCTCTCAGGTCAGTGGAAAATGGACCTGCTGTGCCCACACCTGGGCTAGGTCTTGATAAATAGCCTCCAACATAGCTCCAACAGAGGTCACCAAGCTTTTTCCAAGTGCCAGTCATTGGACTCGTAGGGCTCCAGACCTGTGCCACTGGCTGTGCCCAGTGCAAGCCCTCGAATGTCCCCTATGGTGGGCATCACAGGTCTCCTGGATTTCACTGTAGTGCACAGCAGTAGAGGACTTTGGTTTTTTTTTTTAATGTCAAGCTGCGTTCCTCTTCTGGACAGTTCCCGCAGAGAAAGCATGTGAGACTCGCCAGAGCAGTCCCCACAGACCCTCATTTCCAGAACCTCATGTGCACCCAGGTGAACCCCACTTGACTCTCCCACTCCTTCCTGACCACCTCAGCACTGGAATGAAGTGAGGCTGAATCCCTTGTGAGTCCCCAGATATTCTCAGAGCTAAGATCTCAAAAATTTACTTGTCACTAAGAAACTCCCTTCCTGCTCAAGACATGTATAAAAGTTTCCTGATTATTTGCCCTTTGGGGCCACAAAAAACAAACAAACAAACAAACAACAAAAACACCACCATTGCCAAGAAAAAACACCAAGATTCTACCTGCTCTGTCTTGGCAGCTGTCCTTGGAACTGATTTTTCTTTTCCTGAAGTTTCCCCAGTATGAGGTGGACTCTGGTTCTGTGAATACAATGAGAGTTTGAGAAAGTGCCTCCAACTGAACACCCTGAAATTCCTAGTCCATCCTGGACTCACAGGAGCTCAGGTGGCCACCAAGCCCCAGCTCTCTTCTGTTCTCCAGTGTCCAGGATCTGTATGGCCCTGGCTGCCCAGGAGCTCCCGGTTTGCTTGCCAGGGGAGCCTGTGTTGCTGCCCTGTCCCTTCTCACCTTCAAAGAGCCAAATCTTACCTAATCTAGCAGTGCTGTTTCTGGCTTTGGGCTTGGTCTCCTGGGACTTCTCCTCCTCTTTTGGATTTTTGGATTTGGCTCTAACCCTACTGCAAAAAAAGCTCAGGTGACTCACCTCTCCCTGGACAGGGTCCCATAGTCTATCTGATGCATTTTTGCGGATCAGTCTTTCAAGGGAAGCTCTTTTGCCAGCGTCATGAGTGAGCACGTTTCTCAAAGTCCCCTGAGGGCGCTAAGCCATTTCCCATCCCCAATCTCAAAATAAAACCCTACCAAAGACACGTAGCTCAGTATCCCTGACTCCAACCCTCCTTCCAGCCTCCGTAGGAGCAGCCCAAGGCCTTACCTTGCCTTCATATGTGCTTCTCACCGGAATGGGAAGAGGCGGTCTTGCCTTTTCCTTTGAACGTTTCTTCTCATCTGAGCCCTTTCCTGTAAAGGGGATCTGTTGGAAAGGGGGCTGGTCAGTGGAGCGTCGGATGCAGGAGCAGTGGAGATCGCGGTCTTCATTTCCCTCTCCCATGTTGAAGCTCAAGTGAAAGGTGCGCTGTCTTATCCCTCTCCTACTTCAATTGTAGAGACCCTTCTCTACTATCCTACAGTCCAAATGCAGAGTGTGGGTTTGTCGGCTGCACCTGCCTTTTATGGGTCCCTCGGCTGGGCGTGGCTTACTCTTACTGGCTGCACAGGTTTCTCCTTCCTGCCACTCATTAGAGCCTCAGTCAGAAGTTTCTTGCTGTAGTTCTACTGGGGACCTAGGCACAGTTAAGGGGAGACATTTTCAGGATCCTGTCACAGTGACAAGAAACAAGAACCGGGAGCACAGGGATCGGAAGATCGGGGAATCATTTCTTCCGATTTCTGTCCCAGTTCCTACCGGGAAGGATTTATGATCCTGTTCACCTTTCAAGATGCAGAATTAAACATACCTATATTGATATATGTTATATATTTTGCACAGAAGATAATTTATTATAGTGTTAAAATTATATGCATAGATATTGTAATTTCTCAAATGCTTGGAAACAACAAATGTCAAGATATGGTTGACTGTATTAGATCCATACATATATGATGAAATAAAACTGCAGAGAAAAAGTAAATTCCAAATAAAATGGCCCTTCCTACCTAAAAAATGGGGAAGATAATTAGATCAAACGCACCAAAATTGAATTGATTAGATCAGAGCCGGATGTAACCTAATCAGCCCCTATTTCCTGAAGTAGAAAAAAGTCTAGGTGGAAAAACTTTCCCCCTTTCTCACCCTGCCTCAGTCACCCTGGGAGCGCCACTGTGTTCTGTGGAATTTACCCAGCCTCCCTAGTAAAAATGGACTTGGTCCCAAACAGGTAACCCAACTGACAACAAGAAAAACGGCCTGGATGCTGAACATCAGCTCCTGTCTTCACACCGCCGACACCACCTGAATCCCGTCAAAGCCCGCGCTGTTTCTCCACGTCCACCAGCAAGACGTGCTCCAGGGCAGCCTCTCAACACTGCCTCAGTGACTCGGGGCAAGGTGTGCTGGAGCGCCGGGTTCAGAACAGCTGCCTCATCCCTTCCTCCTGCGGCGGAGTCTGCCTCTGCAGGTCGGAGCCCTCAAACTGTAGAACGGTTAGTTCATGTCCCAGCAAGGGTCCCCTGAAAGGACCTTCTCGTCTCCCCCTCTGCTGAGGAAAGCATGCAGGAATGAGACCTTCTGCGTTAGGGAGTACTCAGCCTCCGGTCCCACATGACTTGATTGACTGATGAACTGATGCCCTGAGGAGGAGAAAGACGCGGGGAAGATAGCGTGCTGGGTGAATCTGTTTTCCCAGCTGTGCTGTCTCTGCAAATAGTGGAACCAAAAAAAAAAAAAATTAGTGGTCGACAGACACTGCCTAATGAAATTGTCTGAATTTAAATGGAACTTATCATAAAATCATCATATAATATCATATCATATAAAATTTATTTGACATATAAATAAATTTTGATATACTATGATATCATAATATTGTATAAAATTTTATCAGGTAATTTTATAAGAAAGTTAAATTTTGTAGTAACATTAACATCTAAACTTAATAGAAAGCTAGAAAAATTATATGCTCTTGTTTAAATGACTGCTTTTTGCATAACTCTGTAAGGGGTCTGAAGAGGGGCTGCTACTTACTTGATAAGACTTCGACTCCTAAATCCTTGCTGTTTTTAACCAGTGCCCTCCCAAGATACGAGAATGTTTTACTCTGAGAAAGCATGTTCATAGATACCATAATAGGAATTTTGTTCATTTTAGTTAAATTATTATAACATATTGGTTATTAATAGTTTATGTACTACTACTCTCCCCTAAATTTTATTTTGAAATCTCTAGTGTAACAGTCTTCCTTCCTCCCTTCTTTCCCTCCCTCCATCCCTCCCTCCCTCCCCAGTTTGGCCAGAAAGTGTTTAGGTTACACATAAACCATCATTGACTAGAGACTGTTCATTTGAATTTAGGTGATGCCCTATGTCTATTCACAGTGTGTGTAGATACTTAAAATTACACTCAGCTTGGTAGAAAAGAACATTGAGTAGTGGGAAAAAGTCTCACCCACAGCTGTTATACAAATGTACAGACAATGTCTGGAGAAGAGAGCATGTTTTCGAATATTTTCATCTGTTTGTCAGTCTCTGCCAAATAGACCCTCAGGGGCTCTGTGTCTTGGATGAACACTCCCCTGAGGGCTTGGAGACATCCACAGTATGAGTTAACCACCCACTGCAGATTTAATAAGTGTTCAAATAAATGAGATTGAATGAAAAATAAAACACCTCAATCTGACTGTTCTTTTATGCTTTTCTCCCAGATGTGCACTGATCCATTACTTAGAACAAACTTGGACTATAAATTCTTGCATTTATATATGCTGGGAGTTCTGTGAGTCAGACTTCCCCTGAATAATTTTAAGAGTATCTTGGGGGTAAAAGAGATGAAAAATTACATGTTCTTCTGGAGACTAGTATTGTATCAGTTATTATTACTGGACTTCATTCTCCTTCTACCAGTCTCTCCCCTGTGACCATTTTTATTACACAATTGTTATTATTATTATTTAACTTTCTGAGTACTAAGTGTGTGCTATGGTGTAGTACGTGACGCAGATAAGACATCCTTCCTTCTCGGGGTTTCCAATGTAAGTCATCAAGTTCAATATTTAGTCATTAGTGTTCTTTTATGTATACACATACAAGTACACACACTACACACACAAAGTACAAATATAGATGTATCTATGCCAATAAATTAAATAACCGCCAACTCATGCACTATTCTCTGCCTAAAAAGGACAATTTTTTTAAAAAGCATACATGACAAGTCTTTAATAACAATTTTAAACCACAGAAACTATTTTTATATTTCTATTTTTTATACAGAATTCAAAGTAATTAAAGAATTTCGTGATTTTTCTCTATAGATGGCCTTTGGTACTACCACATATTACCAAAGTGCCTCATCTATCGGACGGTCTCCTCCGAGCGTTTAAAACTAGAAAACTGGACAACGCAAAGGCTTCAGCAGATAACTGAAGTGGACTGGTAAACTAATACACATGAACTTCATAGAATTTTGATCTAGACTGAATGTCTATCAAGACTGTTAGAGGAGGAGTATTTGTATAATTGATTAATAGACCAAGAAAAGACACCATTTGGTAGAGCTTTTACACATTAATTGGCTAGTACAGTGGCTCATGTGAGGTGTATGTGCCCAAACGCATGTTTTCTTTTCCTAGTATAGATTAGTAGGGTCAAACGGACTTTATTAAAACTAGTCTAAATGTCAGGCAAGCAAAGAGAAGTGGTGGGTCATATGGTTATAAGAGCGGATAGACGGCCAGGCGCGGTGGCTCAAGCCTGTAATCCCAGCACTTTGGGAGGCCGAGGCGGGTGGATCACGAGGTCAGGAGATCAAGACTATCCTGGCGAACACAGTGAAACACCGTCTTTACCAAAAATACAAAAAATTAGCCGGGCGTGGTGGCGGTCGCCTGTAGTCCCAGCCACTCGGAGAGGCTGAGGCAGGTGAATGGTGTGAACCCGGGAGGCGGAGCTTGCAGTGAGCTGAGATTGCGCCACTGCACTCCAGCCTGGGCGACAGAGCGAGACTCCGTCTCAAAAAAAAAAAAAAGAGCAGATAGAGACAGAAAGTTGAGTCACCAGACTGGCAATCACAGAACCAGACACTTGGTTTTATCTGACGATAGTTTCCTGAACTAAGAACCAGGCCTGCCTGAGGCCCGAACTAAGACCCAGTTCTGTGAATGCAGAGACACTGTGCTCGGCTGCCCTAATTCCACCATAAGTTTGTGTCATATGCCCTCAATACTTACAGTAATTTTAAAAATGTCTACTGTTCACAGCATAAGAATCCAAAAGAAGGAAACCTAAGAGGTAGAGAAGGAAGGAGAAAAAATAAAAGGAAGAGGGGGAAAGATGGAGGCAGGGAGGGGGAGACAGTGGCTGTAAGCAGGTAAGATGGGATATTAGAGTATCTGGAGGATCCGTCAAAGGGAATGACAATGTAAGATTAAAACATGGAGATACAGATTTATTTTAATTACACCAGTAATTTTGAACATACTCGTTATAAAACTTTGAAATGAATAAAAATAGTCTTCAAGATATTTTAAATAAACTTTATTTTTTAGAGCAGTTTTAGGTTCACAGTAAAATTGAACACAAAATCCAGAGAGTTTCCACAAATCCCCATCCACATCCATGCATCTCCCCTCCCACGGTCCACATCGTGTAGCAGAATCTAAATTACCATGTGTCTCCGCTCCCACTGTCCACGACCTGTAGCAGAATCTAAATTTGCATGCGTCTCCCTCCCACTTTCCACATCCTGTAGCAGAATCTAAATTTGCATGCGTTTCCTCTCCCACCGTCCACATCAAGTAGCAGAATCTAAATTTGCATGTGTCTGCCCTCCCACTGTCCACAACCTGTAGCAGAATCTAAATTTGCATGCGTTTCCTCTCCCACCGTCCACATCAAGTAGCAGAATCTAAATTTGCATGCCTCTCCCCCCCACTTTCCACATCCTGTAGCAGAATCTAAATTTGCATGCGTCTCCCCTCCCACTGTCCACATCGTGTAGCAGAATCTAAATTACCATGTGTCTCCCCTCCCACCGTCCACATCAAGTAGCAGAATCTAAATTTGCATGCGTCTCCTCTCCCACTGTCCACAACCTGCAGCGGAATCTAAATTTGTTCCAATCAGTGAAGCTACAATGACTAGTCTTGTCTTGGGGATTTTTGCATACACACTCATGTGAGACATTGGTGTGTAGTTTTCTTTTATTGTAATATCATTGTGCTGTTTTAATATTAGCCTCATTGAATGAGATAGGAAGTATTCCCTCTGATTCTGTCTTCTGAAAAAGATTGTAAGGAATTGTTATAATATTTTCCATAAATGTTTAGTAGATTCTACCAGTGGACCCATCTGGGACTGGCACTTTATATTTAGGAAGGTTATTAATTATTGATAGTATTTCTTTAATACATAAGAGTTATTCTGACTAGCTATTTCTTGTGTTAGAATCCAGCAAATTTAGATTCTGCTACACGATGTGGACAGTGGGAGGGGAGACCCATGCAAATACCTGTGTTTTCAAACTCATTGGCTGTCATCATTGAGACACTGAATTTTCACCATATTGTTTAATTTGCTACTACTTAAAGTTAATATCTCTTCTGCAAATTCATTTTTTAAAAAGATTGACAATCTAGAAACAAAGCAGAATTTTACTTTATGTGGAATTAATAATCAGTTTTGGCTAGATTAATTAAATGCAGTATCTGTAAGACTTTCATTAAAATTAAAATTAAATCTTTAAAATTAAAAAATGTTGGGCCGGGAGCGGTGGCTCACGCCTGCAATCCCAGCACTTTGGGAGGCCGACACGGGCGGATCACGAGGTCAGCAGATCGAGACCATCCCGGCTAACACGGTGAAACCCCGTCTCTACTAAAAATACAAAAAAAATTAGCCGGGCGTGCTGGCGGGCGCCTGTAGTCCCAGCTATTCGGGAGGCTGAGGCAGAAGAACAGCGTGAACCCGGGAGGCGGAGCTTGCAGTGAGCCGAGATCGCGCCACTGCACTCCAGCTTGGGCGACAGAGCGAGACTCCGTCTCAAAATAAATAAATAAATAAATAAATATAAAAATAAATAAATTAATTAATTAATATAAAAATAAAAAATGTTGAAGTCAGGCAGACTTATAAAGCTATCCTATAATTTATGTGTCCTTTTGTCAATTATTTCAAATATGTATTTAAGTATTATAGCCTTTTTCCTACAAACATATTTTATATATATATATATATATATATATATATATATATATCCAATATGTAAAACAAATAAAAAATGGAGTTTTTCTGATGAACACAGAAGAGGCAACTGGAAAGACACTTCCCCAGTTTCCTTCTCATATAACTTGACTGATCCTGCAACACCTCTACGGAATGTCATTGTTCCTTAGAACAGTACAAAACCCACCATCATATTGTTGTTTCTGAACTATACCCATTTCTTTATATGCCTCTTTCTGAACCATTTTCTTATCAAGACTGATGGTTCTTTGTTACTGCATGAAAAGAATACACAAGAAAGAACTGCATTCCACTGCTATTTGAATTTGCTTATGTTCATGCAATTGATGTATTGCGGGCGAACAGAAATCCGACTTTCCCTTTTGCTTTGCTGTACTAAGCCACCCACGCTTTAGCCTATGTAGAGTTGTGTTAAAAGAAAAATCTTAAATTTAACAGAATTTAATCAAGCAAAGAACAATTCACAAATTGGGCAGCCCCTGAACCAAAATAGATTCAGAGATGATCCAGTGCTGTCTCTTGGTCAAAGAAGATTCATGGGTAGAAAAAGGAAAGTGACATGGAGAAAATGGAAGTGAAGTACCAAAACAGACAATTTGGCTTTTGCCTTATTTTAACAGTTTTAACAGTTGGCCATCTTCTTTGGCTGAAACTCGGTGATTGGCACAAGAGTAAATTACAGTCTGTTTACACATTCAGTTAGATATAATTCACTATGTACAAAGAAATCACCAGGCTGAATTTAAAATATGTAAGGAGGCAGCGTTAGGTTAAACTTAACAGTTGTATTAAGTTAGCCATCAAATCAGAATTAGCATTTTCTTCCTTTTACTTAAATTCTTCTTCAGTGTTTTATTATCAGTGTCTTTTGGTCTTTTCATCTATTTGTGTAAAACTCTGCATTGATGCTTTAGTGCTCTCAGTATCTTCCCCTGTTCTTGACATCCTGACTCTGATACTTATAAGTAATATAAAAGGTGCCCTTCTTGGATTTCAGGTGTCCTGAAAGAGGACAGTGTCATCTTGCTCAACCATCATCGAGAATGCTTCAGGAAACGGCCTTTTGCTGTCCTATCTTTACCTAGCACCCATTTCTCTTTCAGCAATTTAGTGTCCTGAAATAGCCAGATGCTATATCCTTAAGCAGAAGAAATATCTTTATTTTTTAAATTATTTTTTATATATTAAAAAATCCCAAAATACAAAAAATAATTTTTCCAGGTTTGCTTCAGTTTTCTTTTATAACAAAATGATAGAGATACAGATAAGACTTACACATTCCATTTTTTTCTCTTAGAGATCACCTCTTAACTACAGCCTCTTATTAAGATGGTTTGATACATTCCCATTCATGTTTTCATACATTCATACACATATGCATATTCCTCAAATATATATTACTGTTTTGTATGAGGAAAATGTTTGTAAATTGAATAGAAATATATATATAAATATATAAATATAATTTTTAAGATATCTGCATTGTAGGCAATCATCTTTTTTAATTTTTCATTCACAAATGTTATTTCCAAAATGTAGCCGTCTCTTACCTACTACTAATTTTTCTCCTGTTTTCTGTGTTTCTATGGGTTTGTATTTTTAAATTGTTGCCATTATGACTATTGTTATTATTATTCATTTTCTATTAGCTAAGTGAAGGTTTTGGGGCAGTATGAAATAAATATGTCAAAGTTACCACATTTTTCTGTTATTATTTTTAATGGAAGATAATAAATTTTAATTTTTTCTTCAATGATTTTGATCTGTTCAGTTTTTTCTAAGCACTTTACATAAATTTATAGGTTACTTAACATTCTTTATTATTTTGTCCATTTTGGGTGGGGGTTGGGAATGAGGAGATTGAAGTAGAAAGAAATCCAATGCCTTGACTAGGGTCCTGTTGGCAATGGGAGCAGGAGTTGGAACAAAACCATCTCCTCCAGAGCCCATGTGCCCAACCGCTTACTTCCCTCCCTCCCTGGCTGCTACTAAGAGAATAACTCCTACTGAGAAAGTGTCTGATGACACTTTCAAGACTAACTTCTAAGAAAATTTCGGAAGAAATTCTTGAATTTAATAAAATATTGTACAAGATAGACTTACAGCTACTTTTAAAGTTCTAGGTTGTAAGACTTTGGAAACACTTGCTTTTATGCACGACAGAGAAAGAGCCCATTCCAGTTCCTCCTCTCTGCTTTGCAAACTCTCTGTTTTTTGCTCACTTTTCTCCTAATTACTGTAAATCCTCTCCTTGGCAAGATGCAGTTTCTCACTCTACACTATCACACACACATTAGCCTGGTGGTTACTTCTTACCTTGCTATAATCCCAGTTAACTAGAATTTTGATCTGATGTGATATGAAAGAAATGAGGAAGAAAAGAAAAATTTTAAAAAGCACATCATTATTTTTGGATACTACATCTGTCTGTTGCCAACTTAGAATTATGAAATATAATGAACATGTAAAGGTCTTGACTTGTATTTCTCAATTTATTCTTAAACTTCTTTATTCATCTTCTCTAATTGCAGTCCTTGATAACCTTGAGCAGCAAAAATGAAGAGAATGCAAACAGAAGGGCTGAGAGAAAAAAACCTCTTCTAACCACTGCTCCTTAATTTCCCAGGATCCACATTCTCATCCTTACCATTCCTTTAATCATTTTCCTTTTATACACTTTATATGTTAAATGGAGTCTTACGAACTCTCTTGGAAATCTAATCACTATTTTTTAAGGAAATATATTTTTAGCTCAAAACTTCATTTTCAAACATAACCAGTTTGAAGATTGAGAACAGATTACAGCTAAACAGATTATACACATGCACACATTCTGGATTTATTGTATTTATGTGTTGTAATCACCATCTTGCATCTAAGGTCCTGATATCTTGGAGGAAAAATGAAATATGAATTTGGAGATAAGAGATTGTTGGTCTTGTATTTATATTATCTAAAACAACTCATGCAGAACTGGTAAGAAGTTGCTTATGTTCACATAGAAGGGAAACATGGGGTCAGAGCCCCCACACGGTCCCCACTGTGGTACTGCCTAGTGGAGCTGTGGGAAGAGAGCCACCCTCCTCCAGACCCTGGAATGCTAGATCTACTGACAGCTTGCACTGTGTTCCTGGAAAAGCTGCAGAAACTCAACCCAGGAGGGTTCTGCAAAGCCCTGCAAAGCCACAGGGACAGAGTCGCCCAAGGTCCTGGGAGCCCACCTCTTGCATCAGAGTGACCTGGATGTGAGACATGGGGTCAAAGAAGATCATTTTGGAGCTTCAAGAATTGACTGCCCTGCTGGATTTCAGACTTGCATGAGGCCTGTGACCTCTTTGCTTTGGCCAGTTTCTCCCATTTGGAATGGGTGTATTTATCTAATGCCTATACCCCTATTGGGGGACCTGCCCCGATAATCACATAGGTTCTTTTCTATTTTCCTAAGCATCGGCTGACTTGAGAAATAAAAGGACAGAGTACAAAGAGAGAAATTTTAAAGCTGGGCGTCCGGGGGAGACATCACATTGGTAGGATCCGTGATGCCCCACAAGCCACAAAAACCAGCAAGTTTTTATTAGGGATTTTCAAAAGGGGAGGGAGTGTGCGAATAGGTGTGGGTGACAGACATCAAGTACTTAACAGGGTAATAGAATATCACAAGGCAAGTGGAGGCAGGGCGAGATCACAGGACCACAGGACTGAGGCGAAATAAAAATTGCTAATGAAGTTTTGGGCACCACTGTCATTGATAACATCTTATCAGGAGACAGGTTTTGAGATCAACCGGTCTGACCAAAATTTATTAGGTGGGAATTTCCTCTTCCTAATAAGCCTGGGAGTGCTATGGGAGACTGGGGTTTATTTCACCTCTGCAATCTTGACCATAAGAGACAGGTACGCCCCGGGGGGGCCAGTTCAGAGACCTACCCCTAGGTGCACATTCTCTTTCTCAGGGACATTCCATGCTGAGAAAAGGAATTCAGCAATATTTCTCCCATTTGCTTTTGAAAGAAGAGAAATATGGCTCTGTTCTGCCCGGCTCACCGGCGATCAGAGTTTAAGGTTATCTCTCTTATTCCCTGAACAATTGCTGTTATCCTGTTCTTTTTCAGGGTGTCCACATTTCATATTGCTCAAATACACATGCTGCACAATTTTGTAGTTAACACAATTATTACAGGGTCCTGGAACGATATACATCCTCCTGGCTGACAGGATTAAGAGATTAAAGCAAAGACGGGCATAGGAAATCACAAGGGTATTGATTAGGGAAGTGATAAGTGTCCATGAAATCTTTACAATTTATGTTTAGAGACTGCAGTAAAGACAGGCATAAGAAATTACAAAAGTATTAATTTGGGGAACTAATAAATGTCCATAAAACCTTCACAATCCATGTTCTTCTGCCATGGCTTCAGCTGATCCCTCCATTTGGGGTCCCTGACTTCCCGCAACATACCCCCATTGTATCTAGGAAGTAAATAACTTGCTTTTAATTTTACAGGCTCATAGGCAGAAGAAATTTGCCTTATCTCAGATTAGACTTTGGACTGTGGAGTTTCGAGTCAACGCTGAAACGAGTTAAGACTTTAGGGGACTGTTGGAAGGGCGTGATTGTGTTTCAAAATGTGAGGACGTGAGATTTGGGAGGGGCCGGGGCAAAATGATATGGTTTGGCTGTGTCCCCACCCAAATCTCATCTTGACTTGTAGCTCCCATAATGCCCATGTGTCATGGGAGGGACCTGGTGGGAGGTAACCGAATCATGGGGGTGGGTTTTTCCCATGCTGTTCTCATGACAGTGAGTAAGTCTCAGGAGAGCTGATGGTTTTATAATGGGCAGTTCCCCTGCTCAAGCTCTCTTGCCTGCTACCATGTAAGACATGACTTTACTTCTCCTTTGCCTCCTGCCATGATGGTGAGGCCTCCCCAGCCATGTGGAACTGTGAGTCAATTAAACCTGTTTCCTTTATAAATTACCCAGTCTTGGGTACATACTTATTAACAGTATGAGAAAGGACTAATAAAACAGACAACCTACAGAATGGGAGAAATAGTCACAAACTATTCATCCAACAAAGGACTAATATGCACAATTTACAAGGAACTTAAGTCAACAAGCAAAAAACCAGTAACCCCATTAAAAAATGGTCAAAGAACATGAACAGACACTATTGAAAAGAAGACATACAAACAGCCATCAAACATATGAAAAGATGCTAATCATCACTAATCATCAGAGAAATGCAAATCAAAACCATAATGAGATACAATCTCATACCAGTCAGAATGGCTTTTGGTTACATAGTCAAAAAATAACAGCTGCTGGTGGGGCTGCAGAGAAAAGAGAATTCTTGTACACTGTTGGTGGGAATGTGAATTAGTTTAGTCACTGTAGAAAGCAGTTTGCAGATTTCTTAAAGAACTCAGAGCTGAACTACCATGTGGCCCAGCAACCCCATTACTGGATATACACCCAAAGGAAAATACACTGTTCCACCGAAAAGATACATACACCCATACATTCATTGCAACACTAGTCACAATAGCAAAGACATGCAACCAAACCAAGTGCCCATCAACATTGGATTGGATAAAGAAAATGTGGTACATATGCAACATGTAATACTACACAGCCATAAAGAAGAACAAATCTATGTTATTTGTGGCAACATGGATGCAGCCAGAGGCCATTACCCTAAGTGAACTAAAGCAGAAACGGAAAACCAAATACCATGTGTTCTCACTTATAAGTGGGAACTAAACATTGGGTATACATGGTTATAAAGATGGGGACAACTGACGCTGGGGATACCAGAGGAGAGACTGAGAAACTACTTATTCCCGGGTGATGGGTTCGATCATACTCCAAACCTGAGCATCACACCATAGATCTTTGTAACAAACCTGCACATGGACCCCTGGAATATAAAATAAAAGTTGAAATTTAAAAAGAAAAGAATGAAAAATAAGAGGGGAAGAGAGGTAACAAAAAATAATGAGTGCCCTTATAGGAAATTAAAATCTGATTTAAAAAACTGTATTAATTAAAAATCATGATAATAGAGTAAGCTTTTGTTAAACTTATTTTTTAAGTGTCATTTGGATCAGTGAATAAAGAATTATTAAATATTACTTTTAAAAATTCAATTATATACTTGAAATATATCATTATAATTTGAACTTACATTTAATATAAAAATAATTTCCAGATGGACACAATAGTTAACTGTAATCAAATAAAAATCAAATAACTCAAAGACAAATACTTGTTAAAATCTCATGGTGGAAAAATATTTAATAAATAAGAAAGTTTCAAGACATTTGCCCAGTAATTCCAATCTACATAAATTTTAAAAAAACAAATACTTCTGAGTGAAGATATTTATAAAATTTTAGAAGAAAATAATTAAAAGTAATGTAAATGCCTAATAATGAAGAAATGGCTAAATATATAGTACATTAATATGGTAGAATTGCATCAAATGTTATGTAACCATTAAAATGTATTTTGAAAAATGTTGAATGAACAAAAGCATCTCTCTCATAAAATTATAAATGAATTAATAAGAATTAAATCCAATTATTCTGTATGCTCTCCATTTTTGCAAACAAAATAATACAAGTATGTTTGGAAAAATATTGATATAGCTATATAAATAACTACGTATTTGTCTTTATTTTATTCTGCAATAAACATTTATTATTAATATACTCCTAATATGAAGTAATGGCTATATTTTAAATTTAAAATAAACAATAAAACTTTACCAGTTTCAAATCCCCTTCATATCTGTGGGTTTCACATCCATCTAT
The DNA here is from genome assembly GCF_006542625.1 of Nomascus leucogenys. Classification (NCBI taxonomy): domain Eukaryota; kingdom Metazoa; phylum Chordata; class Mammalia; order Primates; family Hylobatidae; genus Nomascus; species Nomascus leucogenys. Next base: position 16,450 of record NW_022097777.1, read on the forward strand.
TTAGCCAACCATAGATAAAAAATGTTTTTAAAAAATTGTGTTCATACTTAATATGTACAGACTGTATTCCCTTGCCATTATTACTTAAACAATACATGATAACAAATATTTACATAACCTTTTCATTTTACTAGGCATTATAAATAGTCTAGGGATGATTTAAAGTGCACAGAAGTATGTGCATAGGTTATATGTAAATGTTACCGGGCTTCGGTGACTCTGGGAACTTCTGGAACTGATTCCTACAGATACTGAGGGATGACTGTACTACAAGCCTATCCACCTCTATCCAGTGCATTAGAATGACTCTCTCTGGTAACACCCTGAGTGCAATCTACCTTATAATCTTTTAATGTTAATGTTTTACTTCCATTAAATTATAAGCTCATTATACTACTAGATATGTCATCTGAAGTTATGTTAATTTAAACATTTCTTTATAAAGTCCCAACATTCTATAGGAAGATCGGACAAGTCTGGCAAAACGATTTTACTACACACCCAATATTTTACTCTGTATTACAGCAGACAGCAATTCGTACCCTTCCCTCAGTCTTGGAATCTCTGGACAAAATTAACTTATGAACTAAATCCCATGAGCTCTAGGTCAGTCTCCAACTACTGATACTCATTGAGCACCTGGATACTGACATTTACTCTCAATAATGAAGAGTCATTAATGAAAATAAATATAGAAATGTCTTCAAATGTTCAACAAAGTTGAAATACATGTAAGATTGAACAGATAGTTCATATCCTTAATAGACTATTGCTTTGCTATAGGAGGAGCCATAATCCTGGAACACAAAGTATTTATGATATGAAATGTATATATGTTGGGATATTAAAATCAAGACAGCAATATTAGTAGAGAAGATAGATCAAAATAAAAATCAATAACATAGCACATAGGTACTAAATATAAAAATATGCCTAATTTAGGTTACTTAAAAAATAATGTACTTTCAAATAAGAAAGAGTGAAGTATGATAACATGTATATACTATGCTTAAGCAGTGCTCAAATCAAACATGTAAGAAGAGTCTTCAAATATTTGCTAATTCCAATATGAGAAGGCTTTCATGGAATCTAATTTGGAAAAGATTAAGAAAATTCATTATTTAAGTTTAAATAAAAAGAATATATAACTGAACCAAAATATCATAGAGCAAAGCAAGGGGTCAGAAAAATAGGATAAACCTTACTTTAGATATTTAAGGGTTTTTTTTATGAGTCACTTGAAAATTAGTATCTAAACTATTATTATTATCATTATTATTATGTAGCTTCAAGGTTTTCCCCACAAACTATTGGGTTGTCATTGTTTACTTAAGAGTCTTAGGCAAAGATAAATTTTCAAAGATCCAGTTCCTCCTTCTATGATAATCTTCCTCAGCCTTGGTACATTGAGATTTGGCCTGGACATTTCTTTGCTCCCGGACGTTGTCCCATTCTTTGTTTATCTGCATCTCGGGTCTTTACCCTCTAGATGCCACTGTCCCCTACCCCATCGTCGTGACAACCAGAAATGTCCAGGTTTACCTCGGGGGGCAAAATCATCCCTGTGGAAAACTGCTAGCTGGTAATATATATATAATATATATATATAATTTTTTTTTTTTTGAGACGGAGTCTCGCTCTGTCTCCCAGGCTGGAGTGCAGTGGCGTGATCTCTGCTCACTGCAAGCTCCGCCCCCCGGGTTCACATCATTCTCCTGTCTCAGCCTCCCAAGTAGCTGGGATTACAGGTGCCCACCACCACGCCCGGCTAATTTTTTGTATTTTTAGTAGAGACAGGGTTTCACCGTGTTAGCCAGGAAGTTGGTAATATTAATAGTACCTATACCATAGATTTATTGCAAAAAATAAACAAGATTAAACTATTACGTGGCTCATGGGGTTGTTGTGAAAATTAATTGTAACAAAGTTCCTAACAAATAGTAAATGATCAAGAAACGTTCGTTATTATTATTTGACTTCAGCCCTATTTTATGCCATAAAACAGTAATACCCAAGTTCTCTTCCACTTCTTAAATTATATGATTATTTCAGGTTATATCTAATATATCTAATGAGGTTATATCTAATCCCCTATAAAATCAGTTGAAACTTTTTCAGCAAAGATCACTGAAGTAAAATAAATACAGATCGTAATTTTTAAATTGTCCTGTAGTCACAAATAGGAAAATGAAAATAGATGTATTTTATATGTAGGATAAAAGTAGCTTATGGGAAAGGAAGAATATGCATATGTATTATTTACAATTTTTTATAATAATATTTATTATAATTAAAAGCTGCATAAAAGCTATTAATAGTACTTATTTTTATGCAGAGTAAGAAACTTTGAGACACTTTTCCCTTTTCTGTTCTATTACTTTTTATTACATATACATATATAAACATAACTTAAAACTTTCTTATGGGGGCTTGCCAGAGCTTCTGTTTAACCTCCTCAATCATGATGAGCTGTCTTAATTCTGCCAGTTCACAAGAACAAAAGCCCTTGCTGTGCTGAAAGCCATTAAAAATTGGAGAAATGGGTTGATGCAGTATTCCCAAGGGGGGTGTTTATATAGTGCCCAAAATCCAGAGAACCATAACCAACACTGTGATGCTTTTGTATGTCAGCTGGTACAAAATGCAATAATTTACCATCTTGTCCTCTACCATGAAAGGTATCCTGAATTACTGAGGGCAACTGCAAACCTAAAATACTTACCAGTGAAAGGCCCTTGAGACTGTAGGTTTTATGTTTCAGATTATGGTTTATTGTTCACATTCCTGTACAAGAGTATCAGAAAATGACATTTCTTGCTCACTAGGGCTGATAAATCTGATATCATCAATATAGTGATCAATATTTTGGTCTTTGTAATTTGAAGACTATTAAGGTTACTTCAGGTCATATTATAACAAAGCACAATCATAGCCCTGGGCAAGACAGCAAATATGTTCTGTGGTCTACCCTGGTGAATGAAAATACCTTTTATCTGTTTTCATGAAGGGGATAGAAAATGATATTTGTCAGATCATAGATGCAAAACCAAGAGTAGAAGCTGCGTTGAGCTGTTAAAATAAAGATACTACGTAATATCAACACACAGCAGATGCATTTGGAATTATCAGTTACTGACATTTACATGATTCCCCCATCATCCTCCAGATTCAAAATTTTGCATGGGTCATTCCAGTACATTAAATGGGGATGTGCTAGAGACTTCGACACCTGCACCCTTTTTATCTTTGAGAATGTGATTATCGCTGCCATCTTATTTGTTGCTGATTTTCTGTTTTCATTACTGGGCAGACAGCTTTCATTAGAGAATGTGGTGGTTAATTTTATGTTAACCATTTATGTTTTATTTTACCATTTCCTATTCCATTTTACGTTTTTTTACTTTTATTTTTTTACTGGCTTATGGGGTACCCAGAAAACTGTGAGACTGATTTTGGAGGAACTTAGCATTTGAATCAGTAAACTAAGTAAAGATGATCTGCCGTTAGCAGTGTGGGCAGGCATCATGCAATCTTCGAAGGCCAGAATAGAACAAAATGGCAGAGGAAAGGCAAATTTGCTTTCCCTTCTATAACAGCAATATCCATCTTCTCTTCCCCTGAGGAGCTCCCGTGTTTGAGCCTTTGGATGCTAGGACTCACACCATTGACTCTTCTGGTCCTTAGTCTTCAACTCGTTGAATTACGCCACTGGCTTTCCTGGTTCTCCAGCTTGCAGACGGCATAGCATGGGACTTGTTGTCTTCCACAATTGTGTGAGCCAATTTCCACAATAAATTTTCTTTATTTGTCTCTTTTTGTCTCTCTTTCTCTCTGTCTCTATCCTTCTGTCTCTCTGTGTGTTTGTGTGTGTGTGTGTGTGTGTGTGTGTGTGTGTGTGTGTGTGTATCCTATTGATTCTGTTTCTATGTAAAGGGCTGCCTAATACAGGAACTTTTGCTTGGTCTTCCCTACCATAATTGATCTTATTCTACATTTCAACAAACCAATGCAATTTCTGTAAGTTGCTGTGTACATCCATTTCAATTATGTCCTCGATGACCAGGGCAATGAACACACGGTAGTTTAACAAACCCATCAGACTAATGTGAGAGAAAGGTGGACCAGAAAGCCATTCATCAGCTGATCCCTGAAAATTCCAATTATAATAGGTATCTTAATGGCATGTTTGTGTACCCTGGTATCAGTGTCATCTAAGCCCTGGTATTTAAAAGTTCTTGAAAGATCTGGTGCAACTATCCCTAATTATAATAGTTTTAGAACATCTTTGGAGGTGGCTTTGGAAAGTAATTATTATATCATTTAGGCAAAAGTATGGATGTAAATGTGCCATGCAAATACTAACCGTACATGGTGTGCCCATATTAATATTAGATAAAGTGGTCTTCAGAACAGTACTGCCAAAGATAAAGGTGTCAAGTCATAATCAAAAAAGGCCAGTTTATAAAATTAACAATCTTAAATGGGTGAACCTAATGAAACTTCAAAATGTGAAACAGACATCAACAGAGTAAAGGTGATGATAATCAGATCTAGTTTTCAAATGTCTATGGAACATTAACCAAGATAGATCAAGTACTGGACCATAAAATAGTTCTCATTAAATATAAAAGAAATTAAATCATAGACAGTTTGTGCTCTGAGCAAAACAGGACTAAATTAAAAATCAATAACAAAAATATGTTCAGAAAAACCTTAATATTTGGCAACTGAGCAAATAACAATGGATATAGAAATAATTCTCAGATCTGTATTTAAATTTTTTAATTGTGTTAAAATTTTAACAATTTTAAGTATATAATGAATAGCATTAAGTACCTTCCTAGTGTTGTACAATCAGCATCTCCATTTCTATCACAAAAAGAAATAAAGTACCCTTAAACAGTAACTCACCATTACTTCCTCTCCCCAGTCTCTGGTAAACACTAATCTTCATTCTGTCTTCACAGATTTGCCTGTTCTAGATATTTCTTATCAGCAGAATCATACAACATTTGTCGTTTCGTGTCTGGCTTAATTCACTCGGCATCATGTTTCCAAGTTTCACCCATGTTGCATGTATCAGAACTTCATCCCCTTTGAAGGCTGAATAATATTCTATTATTTATATATTATATTTTCTGTATCCATTCATTTGTTGATGGACAAGGGTTGTCTCTGCCTTTTGGCTATGGCGAATAATGTTGCAATTAACTTTGGTGTAAAAATATCTGTTCAAGACCCTGCTGTCAACTTTTTTGTGTATCATACCTATGAGTGGAATTTCTGGGTCTCTGTGTGATTCTGTGAGGAACCACCAAAACGTTTTCCACAACAACTGCATCATTTTCTATTCCTAGCGGCCAGTTCAGGAGGGCTCCAATTTCTCCACCTCCTTAGCAACACTTATTTTCTGTGTCGTTGTTATGAAAGCCATACTAGTGGAAGCAAAGTGGCATCTCATTTTGGTTTTGCTTTGCATTTTATTAATGAATAATGGTGTTGAGTATCTTTTCTTGTTCTTATTAGACATTCGTGTATCTTCTTTGGAGAAATGTCTATTCAAGTCCTTTGCCTATTTTTTAATTGGGATGTTAGCAATTCTGTTGCTGAGTTTTGAGATATGATGCTTTTATCAGATGCACATTTTGCTTTTATCAGATATACACTTTGCTTTTATCAGATACATATTTTCTCACATACTATGGGTTGTCTTTTCACTTTCTTGATAGTGTCCTTTGATGCATTAAAGTTTTTGATTAAATCTAATTTCTGTATTTTTCTTTTATCTGTGCTTTTCTGTCATATTTCAAAAAACACTTAAGACTCAAAGGTCACGAAGGTTTCCCTGTGTGTTTTCGCCTAAGAGTTACACATTTTAGTCCTTACATTTAAGTCTTTTGTTAATTTAGAGTTAATTTTTGTATACAGTGCAAGACAAGGGTCTAACTTCTCTCCTGTGCACTGATACCCAGCTGTTGAAGAGACTGTTCTTTCCTCCTTTGACTGGTCTTGGCCCCCTTGTTGAACAGTCGTTGACCATATATGGGAAGACTAATTTCTAGGATCTCAATTCTGTTCTATTGGTCTAAATGTCTATTGGTCTTATGCCAGTAAAACACTCTCTTGATTACTGTAGATTTGTAGTACATTGTTAATCTGGAAAATGTGAGTTTTCCAATGTTCTTTTTCAAGATCGTTTTGTCTACGTCAGATCCTTTGAATTTTTGTATGAATTTTAGAATGAGTTTCTCTGTTTCTGCAAAAAATGTCTTTGGGGTTTTGATGGTATTGCCGTGAATCTATAGATTACTATAGATGGTATTGTCATCTTAACAATATTATCTTACAATCCATGAACACAGAATATCTTTCCAGTGATTGCAACTCTCTTTAGTTTCTTTCAGCAAAGTTTTGTGTATACCACCATAGTTAGATTGATGCCTGAATATCTTATTTCTGGATGCTATTATAAATGGGATTTTAAAAATGTTTTGATAGTTCATTACAACTATATAGAAATAAAACTAATTTGCATATGTTTGTCTTGCATCCTGCCTCTTTAATTAGTTCTAATGGGTTTTGTGTTTTCTTTGGAGCTTCACACATATAAAAGCATGTGTAGATATAATTTTACTTCTATTTTTTATTTCTAATTTAGATGCCTTTTATTTCTTTGTCTTGCCTAATTTCTCTGGCTAGAACTGCCAGGGCTATGTTGAATAGAAGCGGCAAATGCACCATCCTTGTCTTGTTCTAGATGTTAGGAAAACAGCTTTCAGTGTTTCATCATTGACATGATATTGACTGTCAGTTTTTTATATATCCTATTGTCATATTGCAGAAGTTCCCTTCTATGCCTAGTTTATTATTTTTATCATAAACGGGTGTTGTATTTCATCAATGTTTTTTCTGCATCAACTGAAATAATCATGTGCTTATCCATTTTACTGTTATAGTATATTACACTGAATTTTTTTTTTTTTTTTTTTTTTTTTTTTTTTTTTAGATGGAGTTTCGCTCTTGTTGCCCAGACTGGAGTGCAATGGCGCGATCTCAGCTTTGGCATCAGGATAATGCTGTTATCAAAAACTGAATTAGCAAGTATTCCTTCTTCATACATTTTGTCAGAAGAGTTTGGGAAGAAATGGTATTAATTCTTCTTTAAATGTTAGGTAGACTCACCAGTTAACGAAGCTATTTGATCATAAATCTTTCTTTGTTAAATCGCTTTCAATCACTAATTCAATCTCCTTGTCTGTTATAGGTCTTATTCAGATTTTCTCTTTCTTCTTGAGCCATTTTGGTAGTTTGTGTCTTTCTAGCAATTCATCCATTTCATACAGGGCACATAATTTGTTGTTATTCGGTTGTTCACAGTATAGTCCTATAACCCTTTTTTTTCTGTAAAGTTGGTAGTAATGGTGCCACTTTCATTTATGATTTTAATACTGAGTCTTCCATCTTTTGCTCAGTCAATATAGTGAAAGATTTGATCTTTCAATGAATTAACTTTTAGCTATGTTTATTTCTTCCACTGCTTTTCAACCTTCTATTTTATTGATTTATGCTCTAATCTTTATTATTTCTTTTGTTCTTCTAGCTTTGGATTTAGTCTTTTTTTTTTTTCTACTGCCCTTAGGTATAGAGTGAAGTTACTGATTTGAGATTTTTTTCTTAAATGTAGTTGTTTATATCCACATATTTTCCTTTGAATTCTACTTTCACTGTATTCAGTAAGTTTTGGTATGTTTTGTTTTTATTTTAATTTGTCTCAAGATGTTTTATAATTTCGCTTGTGATTTATTCCTTCACTCACTGGTAGTTTAAGAGTGTATTGTGTAATTTCCACATATTTGTGAATTTTCCAATTTTCATTTTTTATGTATCTGTTGTTTCTTCCACTGTGATTGTAAATTATATTTTGTATCACTTCAAGCTTTTAAAAATGATTAGGATATATTTTGTGGACGAAGATATATGGCCTATCCTAGAGAAAGTTCCATATCCGCTTGAAAAGAAGGTATATTCTGCTGTTGTTGGGTGGACTGTTCTGCATATGTGTATTAGCTCTAAATGGCTTATACTGTTGTTCAGGTCTTCTATTTCTCATCAAGCTTCTATCTGGTTTTTCTATCCATTAATTAAAATGAGGTATTGAAGTGTCCAACTACTACTGTAAAACTGTGGGGTTATCCTTTCGATCCTGTTAATTTTTTCAGCTTTACTGAGGTATAATAGAGAAATAAAAATTGTACACATTCAAGGTGTACAGTGTGATGTGTTTATATCTATATGCACATTCTGAAATGATCACCAAAATGAAGTCAATTAACATGTTAATTACCTCACATAATAGTTACCTTTTTTGTGTGCATGCGTGGGATAAGAAAACTTAACTCCATCCCCAGTGACTGCAGAGTGGCCATTCCAGCTGCTCCAGGCTCCGGCAGATGAAGAGCGGGACGGGTGGCACCACCAGCGGGGCCCACAGGCCTGGCGCGGACGCATTCCGGAGCCCACCCAGACCATGCTCCGCCGCCTGGGCGCCCAAGCTACAGTCGCCCTCTGTGTGCAGGCAGCAACTGCCTGGCAACTCCCGAGCCTGCTCGCGCTCCCAGCATCGCAGAACCAGGGCCAGGTGTCCCGGGGGCTGCGGCCAAGCCAGGCATTCTGCCCGGCGGCGGCTGCACAGGGGCGAGAACTGAGAACCTGCCGCTCAACCACATCGGGTGACTGCCGAGTGCCAGCGGCCCCGAACTCCCTGCGGTGAAGGAGTGGGGCGGGAGGCACGTCCTGGGGACCCTCAGTCGGGCGCGCTGGCGATCCCGGGGCCGCCCAGGCCATGCCCCTCCAGCCCGCCTGGGCACCCAAGCTGCAGCCGCCTTCTGTGTGCAGGCAGCAGCCTCCAGGCAACCCCCGAGCCCGCCCGCACTCCCCACATCTCAGAACCGGAGCCAGACGTACCAGTGGCTGCGGCCAAGCCAGGCGGTCGGCCCTGGGGCGGCTGCACAGGGGCGGGAACCCGCCCTCAGCCCCATTCCCGGTGGCTGCAGAGGGCCCCTGGCTAGCGGTCCGGAGCCCCGGCAGAGGAGGAGCCGAGCGGGGGCAGGGCCTGGCAGGCTCTCAGGCCAGGTGCACTCGCCATCCAGAGGCCGCCCAGGCCGTGCTCCGCCGCCTGGGCGCCCAAGCTCCAGGCGCCCTCTGCCTGCTCGCAGCAGCCGCTTGGCAACTCCCAAGCTCGCTGGCGCTCCCAGCCTCGCAGAACCGGGGCCAGATGCCGCGGCTCCGGCCAAGCCAGGCGGTCTGCCTGGCGGCGGCTGCACCGGGGCGGGAACTGGCCCACAGCCCCATCCCTGGTGGCTGCGGAGGGCCCCTGCCAGCAGCGCCGATCTCTATTCGGAGGAGGAGCGGGGCAGGGGGTCACGGCCAGGCGGGCCCTCAGGCCGGGCGGGTTGCGCGCCTGCGACTACGGGACGTCCCGGGCGAGCCCAGGAGACCCCGCCAGCCAGGGCGCCTGCGCCCGAGCTGAAGCCGCCCCCTGCCGGCCGCGCGGGCTTGGGAGCGGCTTCCGGAGTCCGAGCGGGCGCTGAGCTGGGGGCGCGCGCCTAACGGCTTTGCGGGCTGAGAGGTCGGAGGCTGCGAGTGTCGCTGCTGAAGGCTGTGGTGGACCCGGCTGGGTCGCGGATTCTGAGCTACATCTCGGGTTTGGGGGTGGATCGCGGGTTTGGGGCTGGGTGAGGGTGGAAAGGCCACGAGGAGCCGCGGGGGCTCAGGAGCCGGTGGTGGGCGTCTGAGGAGAAGTCGCCCCATGAAGAAGCTCTTCAGCTTCGGGAGACGCGTGGGCCGGGCGGTCCTGGGCTCCATCGACCACGAGTACGCGGTGCCGGGTACCACACCAGGGACGCGGAACTGCGGAAGATCCGCAGGGCGGCCCTCAAGGGCGACGCCGCGGAGGTGGAGCGCCGCCTGGCGCGCAGGAGCCGGGACGTGGATGCCCAGGACAGGTAGCGGGGGCTCAGCCGCGGCGGGACGGGGTCCCCAGGCCCGGCTTCCCCGCAGCCCCTGGGACGGGAGCCTTGGAGAGCGCTGGGCACCCTCGGAGCAGCGGAGCCAAACGGAGCCTCCGCTGCTTTCCATCGCTGGCAATTCCCCGCCTGGAGCACTTGGTGGAGAAGTTGAGTGATTTAACCCACAAAGTTAAGCATATACACGTTTAAAACATGGGGTCGTGGAGGTGCTTGATGAGAGCTCATTCCCATGTCCAAAATACCATGAGTCATGTTCAGTAGGCGGAAAGTTCTCAGGTAAAAGCCTGTGTCGGTTTCACATGCGAATCCACCCAGGTAGATAGCTTCTTTACTGGAGCTTCTTAGAGCGACACATGGAAGTGGGAGGTGGGTTCCTTGAACGGGAAGACTCAGTTTTCTCAAAGCATGAGCTCTTTCCATGTTTATCAGTTTTACATAAACCGAATGAAAATATCAAGGATTTATCATTTTTGCATGACACCTGCTGTCTTACTATTGTGATGACATTTAAAAATTTTTATAAGAGTGAAAAAAAGACTTGCTCCTCTAGATATCAAAATGTGCTATTAATTCCCACAATTATTTACTAACAGCTGAAAAGACATAAATACATGGAACAGAATGGAAATCCAGAAACACTGAAATATATGTAAGATATAGATGTAAGGATTGATAATGGTAACATTTCAGATGAGTAGGAAGGGTTGAGTTATTAATAAAATGCCTGCTCTTTGAAGAAAACTAATGAAATTTTATGTCACAAAAATGAGTTCCTGATGGAATACAGATTGAAATTTTTACATATGCAAAATGAGAAAAGTACCAGAAGAAAACACAAATGCTTATTTATACAGGTACATTTTACATTGCCAAAGGCCTTCCTAAGAATGACCTCACAAGCAGGCATTCTGAAGGTTGATTTAGCAAACTAAAAATTAAAACCCCCAGGCCAGGCGCAGTGGCTCATGCCTGTAATCCCAGCACTTTCGGAGGCTGAGGTGGGCGGATCATGAGGTCAGGAGATCGAGACCATCCTGGCTAACACAGTGAAACCCCATCTCTACTAAAAATACAAAAAATGAACCTGGCATGGTGGCACGCACCTGTAGTCCCAGCTACTCGGGAGGCTGAGGCAGGAGAATCACTTGAACCTGGGAGATGGAGGTTGCAGTGAGCCAAGATCACACCACTGCACTCCAGCCTGGGTGGCAGAGCATGACTCTGCCTCAAAAAAAAAAAAAAAATTAAAACCCCCCTGTGTATCAGAAAAAAATTAACAAACGATAACATACTTGAAAAATATTTACTATGTATATGTTTTTACTGATATATATATATATATAAATAGATATTCAGATGAAAAGTGTATCTTCATCCTACAGGGAATTTACTTTCTATTATATATATTATGATATATAACTGATTATACATATAAAAAATTGTATATAATACTGATATAATATGTTATATATCGGTTATATATATACAGATATAAAGCACATCTTTATTTTATAGGGAATTCTTTCAAATCAAATCAACAAGAAAAGAACTCTAAAAGTGAGCAAAGTACTTTTTTGCAGACCCAGAAGTTACTTATATACATAGGAAAAAATCCTTAGTGTTTCTCGTAAAAGAATTTAAGTTAAAAGAGGAATGATACTGTTTTCAATCCACAATGTTTGTGAGAATAAACAACAGTGGTACTTATACTGCTGCTTAAAGTTTAAGTTGCTGATGACTTTTCAAATAGATAATTTGGTGGTAATTACCACATTCAAAAAATGTATATGCCATTTACCCATCGATTCCATTGTACTGAAATACCTTTAGAAAATAGAGATACATGTACTTTGTTTTTCTCAGCATTTATGTTAAAAAGAACCCTCAGAATGTGTCCTATAAATAAGTTTCAGTTGTATCCATAGGATGCAGTAATATGTGACCATTGAAAGTGACAATAGATATAGAAGTATGGGAGGTTCCCTTGATGCCAGGAGTTTGAGACCAGCCTGGGCAACAAAGCAAGATTCTTTCTACAAAGTTTTTTTATAATTAGCTGAGCATGCTGGTGTACTCCTGTGGTCCCAGCTACTCAGGAGGCTGAGGCAGGAGGATCACTTGAGCCTAGGAGTTCCAGGCTGCAGTGAGGCAATATATGAAATATATGTAATACACCATTACACTCCAGCCTGGGCAACAGAGCAAGACCCGGTCTCAAAAAAAACAACAACAATCTAACAATTATTGAGTTGTTGCTTGTTCTAGAAATGGTTCTAAATACTTTACATAGATTCCCATTTAAGCATCACAATGGCGTCCTGTGAGCTAGCTGCTATTATCATCTTTATTTTATTAATGAGGAAAATGAGGCACAGAAAGGCTAAGCAATACCTGGTACGTCACTGAGTTCAAAGTAGAACTCAAGCTCCAGCTGAACTGAATCCAAACACCAAGCTCATTCTGTCCAAATAGGCTGCTGTTTCATTAAGGGAGTGAGCAGTAAGAGCTAATAAATGTTGTACTTCCTTTTTTTTTTTTTTTTTTTTTTTGACAGAGTCTCGCTCTGTCGCCTAGGCTGGAGTGCAGTGGCGCGATCTCGTCTCACTGCAAACTCCGCCTCCCGGGTTCACGCCATTCTCCTGCCTCAGCCTCCCGAGTAGCTGGGACTACAGGCGCCCGCCATCTCGCCCGGCTAATTTTTTTTTTTGTATTTTTAGTAGAGACGGAGTTTCACCGTGGTCTCGATCTCCTGACCTCGTGATCCGCCCGCCTCGGCCTCCCAAAGTGCTGGGATTACAAGCGGGAGCCACTGCGCCCAGCCAAATGTTGTAATTTCTTCAAAAGAAAATTATTTGTTTTGAAGGCAGACGAATGCTCTTCAATGTTTACAATTACATGAACCATTATAGGTTTTGAGAGACTGCACTACAATTTCCTGAAAACTCCTCTCGCTCTCCTAGGACTGCTCTACATTTGGCCTGTGCCCATGGCCATGTGGAAGCGGTCACTCTTGCTGAGCAAAAAATGCCAGATCGACATCTGTGACAGACTAAGCAGGGTGCCTTTAATGAAGGTATACAGTAGCCAGCTCTTCTGGCATGAAATAGATGTCACTAAATACATAGAATTAAAATGAATTTATCTCGTTTAAATAGAACTAGTTGGTGAAACCTGTGGAATATGTATTTTGAATTCTTAGAATTTATAATCTAAGTTTTCTCCTGTATAAGGTGTGCAATATTGAGTGGCCGGTCCGATCAGCCACACAGCAGCACCGACGGGCCTGCCCGCCCTTTCCAAACTTGAGGCTCTGTCCACCAAATGCACACTGATAAATCTTCCCATCTTCAGTTCTGCTAAATGGCAAGCCATAATTTTCTAGCTGTGAAAGATAAACAAAAACCTTGTTACCTTAAAGGAGTCAAGATATTCACAACTAATCTACACTAAACAACTTTAACACAAATCTGCAAACCCAAAGTAAACTATTTTATGAACATGTCAACACTTCATCAAAGAGAAGCTTTTCTTGTTACATGTAATGCATAGTTCATGATGGACAAAGACTTCTCTTGTGAGCTTTGCTAATCACCATTCTTTCGGCTGCCACATCTGCCTCAATTGCTTACATTTTTTCCCAGACTCTTGTACTAGAAACAGACCACCAGAGCACCCAGAGCCTCCCGCCCATCACCTCGACCACGGCAGCGGGGGCCTGCTCCACCATGTAGTGGATGGCATCCTGGTCCCCCAGCCAGTCGGAGCCCTTCCCGGTGTCGTAGAAATGCCACCTCCAGTTGTCCTCCTCCATGTTCCCCAGAGCAGCATTGATTCCTCTCTGGAAACACCAACCACTCCTTACGAGCCACAAACAGGAGCCCCAGCTTTCTCTTCCAGGCCCAAATCCACCCACTGGGGGATTCAGAGAAAGCCAACTACTCACACGGTGACTCCAGTGAGGGCTGACCTCAGCAGAGGAGCAGCGAGGCCTGACAGATCCCAGATCACAACCCCTCCCTGACTCGCCCGGTCGTTCCATCCCTTAGCCTCAGTCTCCTCATCTGTGTGGTGGAGACACAGGGAACTCCAGGAAGGGCTGACTGCAGCAGTGAGTGAAAGGCTACCTGTGATATGCTTATTACCTAACATTATCTGGCACAGAAAAGGTACTCAACAAATCTTTCCAGAGAGTTTTATTAACAAACCTTCCCAATGGCATTTACGGGCATGTGTTAAAGATTAGAAGTGCCTCCTGCCAAGTAATAAACTCCACACTCAGAGTCACACTCCCCTGTACCCCTACTTCCTTTGGCTGTATGTGCCCACCACCGTCTTACCCCTCAGAGAGTCCCGGAAGACAGCAGCACAGGGACAAATGAAACCCTTGCCCTTTTCTTCCCCAACCTAAACTCTGATTCCTCCTCTTTAGATGATCTCCTTTTCTTAAGGTGTTGGGGCGGCGGGTGTGGGTGGGGAGGGTAGCAGGCGAGATGGTCACAGAAAACCCAAGTGTGACTGGAGTCCCAATTAAGAGTGACAACAAGGCTCCCGCCCTTCAAAGTCAGTTATAGAGTTAAAACAAATTTGCTGGGCACCCACTGGAATGACAACATCCCCACATATGGGCATTAGGTTTTCTTTACCCATATAAAAGAATCACCAAAGAATCATGAACTTTTGGCAACTAAAGATTCAGGGAACTCTTTCAGAAGACAAGGCAAGCTCACTCTAAATTCTAAAATAAAGGCAGCAAAAAGAGGGCTGATAAAGCAGAAACAGATATGGGTAAAAGCATCTTTCAAGCTCCTTCTCTTTCATAATCCTTTTATTCCTATCTCCAGCTTGCCTTAATGAAACACCTGAACTTAAAACCACCCACACCTCTAATAAAGAAAACTATAACACAAATCATAAGAGGCAAAGAAGAACTCTAAAAGAGAGAAAAGAATCAGACGGATTCAGAAAAGACTGTCCCATACAGCCAGGAAGCTACATATTTTACTATTGAATAAAAATTATTTAAAAGATCTGCTAATAATTTGTGAAGTCTTACTAGGTGCTGGTCATCGTTTCACACACTTGACAAGCATTATTAGCTCCAGTAATCTTTAACCCTGTATATAGATACCATTATTTTCCCCCACGTTAGAGATGAAGAAACTGAAGCCTAGGAGGAATATTAAGCAATCTGTCTAGTCACCAAAACAAGTAGCATAGCTATTACAGTCATAAGCTTTTGTCAACCAAAGTTTCAGGGAACTGTCTCAGAAGACCAGGAATTAGCACAGCTCTATGATCTACTTTTATTATTAGTG
>NW_022097778.1:0-19478 GCF_006542625.1 Nomascus leucogenys
TTTCACAGATTGCATCTGTGTAGTTTTTATTTGAAGGTATTCCTTTTTCCACCATAGGCCTCTTATCGCCTGAATGTCCACTTGCATTTTCTACAGAAAGGGTGTTTCAGAACTGCTCAATCAAAACTGAGGTTCAACTCTGTTAGCTGAATGCACAGAACAGTAAGAAGTTTCACAGATAGCTTCTTTGTAGTTTTTATTTGAACATATATCTTTTTCAACTACAGGCCTCTTAGCGCCCTGAATATTCACTTGCATTTTCTGCAGAAAGAGTGTTTCATAACTTCTCAATATAAACTAAGGTTCAACTCTGTTAGTTGAATGCACAGAACAGTAGGAAGTTTCAAAGATTGCTTCTGTGTAGTTTTTATTTGAACATATTCATTTTCTGCTATAAAACTCTTAGCGCCCTGAATGTTCACTTGCATTTTCTACTGAAACAGTGTTTCAGAACTGCTACATACTAACTAAGGTTCAACTCTGTTAGTTGAATGCACAGAACAGTAAGAAGTTTCACAGATTGCTTCTGTGTGGTTTTTATTTGAAGATATTCCTTTTCCCACTATAGGCCTCTCAGCGCCCTGAATGTCCATTTGCATTTTCTACAGAAAGAGATTTTCAGAACTGCTCAATAAAAACTACCGTTCAACTATGTTAGTTGAATGCACAGAACAGTAAGAAATTTCGCAGATTGCTTCTGTGCAGTTTTTATTTGAAAATATTCCTTTTTCCACTATAGGCCTCTGAGCTCCCTGAATGTCCAATTGCATTTTCTATAGAAAGGGTGTTTCAGAAGTGCTCAATCAAAAGTAAGGTTCAAATCTGTTAGATGAATGCAAAGAACAGAAAGAAGTTTCACAGAATGCTTCTGTGTAGTTTGTATTTGAAGGTATTCCTTTTTCCGCTATAGGCCTCTTAGCGCTCCGAAGGTCCACTTGCATTTTCTGCAGAAAGAGTGTTTCAGAACTTCTCAATCAAAGTAATGTTCAACTCCGTTAGTTGAATGCACAGAACAGAGAGAAGTTTCATAGATAGCTTCTGTGTAGTTTTATGTGAACTTTTTCCTTTTTCCACTATAGTCCTCTTAGCGCCCTGAATATCCACTTGTATTTTCTACAGAAAGTGTGTTTGAGAACTGCTCAATCAAAACTAAGGTTCAACTCTGTTAGTTGAAAGCACAGAACAGAAAGAAGTTTCACAGATTGCTTCTTTGTAGTTTTTGTTTGAAGATATTCCCTTGTCCACTATAGGCCTCTTAGAGCCATGAATGTCCACTTGCATTTTCTACAGAAAGAGTGTTTCAGAACTGTTCAATCAAAATTAAGGTTCAACTGTGTTAGTTTAAAGAACAGAACCGTAAGAAGTTTCACAGATTGCTTCTGTGTAATTTTTATTTGAAGGTATTCCTTTTTCCACCATAGGCCTCTTAGCGCCCTGAATGTCCACTTGCATTTTCTACAGAAAGGGTGTTTCAGAACTGCTCAATCAAATGTAAGGTTGAACTCTGTCAGTTGAATGCACAGAACTGTAAGATGTTTCACAGATAGCTTCTTTGTTGTTTTTATTTGAACATATACCTTTCTCAACTCTAGGCCTCTTAGCGCCCTGAATGTTCACATGCATTTTCTGCAGAAAGAGTGTTTCATTACTTCTCAATATAAACTAAGGTTCAACTCTGTTAGTTGAATGCACAGAACAGTAAGAAGTTTCACAGATTTCTTCTGTGTAGTTTTCATTTGAACATATTCATTTTTCCGCTATAGGCCTCTTAGCGCCCTGAATGTTCACTTGCATTTTCTACAGAAAGAGTGTTTCAGAACTGCTCAATAATAACTAAGGTTCAACTCTGTTAGTTGAATGCACAGAACAGTAAGAAGTTTCGCAGATTGCTTCTGTGCAGTTTTTATTTGAAAATATTCCTTTTTCCAGTATAGGCCTCTTAGCTCCCTGAATGTCCAATTGCATTTTCTATAGAAAGGTTGTTTCAGAAGTGCTCAATCAAAAGTAAGGTTCAACTCTGTTAGAAGAATGCAAAGAACAGAAATAAGTTTCACAGAATCCTTCTGTGTAGTTTGTATTTGAAAGTATTCCTTTTTCCGCTATAGGCCTCTTAGCGCTCCGAAGGTCCACTTGCATTTTCTACAGAAAGAGTGTTTCAGAACTCCTCAATCAAAAGTAAGGTTCAAGTCCGTTAGTTGAATGCACAGAACAGACAGAAGTTTCACAGATAGATTCTGCGTAGTTTTTATGTGAACTTTTTCTTTTTTCCACTAGAGTCCTCTTAGCGCCCTGAATGTCCACTTGTATTTTCTACAGAAAGAGTGTTTCAGAACTGCTCAATCAAAACTGAGGTTCAACTCTGTTAGTTGAATGCACAGAACAGTAAGAAGTTTCACAGAACGCTTCTGTGTAGTTTTTATTTGAAGATATTACTTTTTCCGCTGTAGGCCTCTTAGCGCTCTGAATGTCCACATGCATTTTCGACAGAAAGAGTGTTTCAGAACTGCTCAATCAAATGTAAGTTTCAACTCTGTTAGTTGAATGCACAGAACAGAAAGAAGTTTCACAGATTGCTTCTGTGTAGTTTTTGTTTGAAGATATTCCTTTTCCTTCTATGGGCCACTTAGCGCCATGAATGTCCACTTGGATTTTCTACAGAGAGAGTGTTTCAGAACTGCTCAATCAAAACTAAGTTTCAACTCTCTAAGTTGAATGCAGAGAACAGAGAGAAATTTCACAGATAACTTCTGTGTAGTTTTTATTTGAACTTATTCCTTTTTCCACTTTAGGCCTCTTAGCGCCCTGAATGTCCACTTGTATTATCTACAGAAAGAGTGTTTCAGAACTGCTCAAACAAAACTAAGGTTCAACTCTGTTAGTTGAATGTACAGAACAGAAAGAAGTTTCACAGATTGCTTCTTTGTAGTTTTTGTTTGAAGATATTCCCTTTTCCACTATAGGCCTCTTAGCGCCATGAATGTCCACTTGCATTTTCTACAGAAAGAGTGTTTCAGAACTGTTCAATCAAAATTAAGGTTCAACTGTGTTAGTTTAAAGAACAGAACCATAAGGAGTTTCACAGATTGCTTCTGTGTAGTTTTTATTTGAAGGTATTCCTTTTTCCAACAAAGGCCTCTTAGCGCCCAGAAAGTCCACTTGCATTTTCTACAGAAAGTGTGTTTCAGAACTGCTCAATCAAAAGGAAGGTAGAACTCTGTTAGTTGAATTCACAGGACTGTAAGAAGTTTCACAAATTTCTTCTGTGCAGTTTTTATTTGAAAATACTCCGTTTCAACTATAGGCCTCATAGCGCCCTGAATGTACAATTGCATTTTCTACTGAAAGAGTGTTTCAGAACTGCTCAATCAAAAGTAAGGTTCAACTCTGTTATTTGAATGCACCGACCAGAATGAAGTTTCACAGATTGCTTCTGTGTAGTTTTTGTTTGAAGATATTTCTTTTTCTACTATGGGGCTCTTAGCGCCTTGAATGTCCACTTGCATTTTCTATAGAAAGAGTGTTTGAGAACTGCTCAACCAAAACTAAGGTTCAACTCTGTAAATTGAATGCACAGAACGGAGAGAAGTTTCACAGATATCTACTGTGTAGTTTTTATTTGAACTTATTCCTTTTTCCACTATAGCCCTCTTAGCGCCCTGAATGTCCACTTGTATTTTATACAGAAAGAGTGTTTCAGAACTGCTCAATCAAAACTAAGGTTCAATTCTGTTAGTTGAATGCACAGGACAGTAAGAAGTTTCACAGATTGCTTCTGTGTGGTTTTTATTTGAAGATATTCCTTTTCCCACTATAGGCCTCTCAGCGCCCTGAATGTCCAGTAGCATTTTCTACAGAAAGAGCGTTTCAGAACGGCTCAATCAAAACTAAGGTTCAACTCTGTTAGTTGAATGCACAGAACAGAGAGAATTTTCACAGATAACTTCTGTGTAGTTTTTATTTGAACTTATTCCTTTTTCCACTATAGGCCTCTTATCGCCCTGAATGTCCACTTGTATTTTCTACAGAAAGAGTATTTCAGAACTGCTCAATCAAAACTAAGATTCAACTCTGTTAGTTGAATGCACAGAACAGAAAGAAGTTTCACAGATTGCTTCTTTGTAATTTTTGTTTGAAGATATTCCCTTTTCCACTATAGGCCTCTTAGCGCCATGAATGTCCACTTGCATTTTCTACAGAAAGAGTGTTTCAGAACTGTTCAATCAAAATTAAGTTTCCACTGTGTTAGTTCAAAGAACAGAACCGTAAGAAGTTTCACAGATTGCTTCTGTGTAGTTTTTATTTGAAGGTATTCCTTTTTCCCCCATAGACCTCTTAGCGCCCTGAATGTCCACTTGCATTTTCTACCGAAAGGGTGTTTCAGAACTGCTCAATCAAAACTAAGGTTGAACTCTGTTAGTTGAATGCACAGAACTGTAAGAATTTTCACAGATAGCATCTTTGTAGTTTTTAATTGAACATATACCTTTTTCAACTATAGGCCTCTTAGCGCCATGAATGTTCACTTGCGTTTTCTGCAGAAAGAGTGTTTCATAACTGCTCAATATAAACTAAGGTTCAACTCTGTTAGTTGAATGCACAGAACAGTAAGAAGTTTCACAGATTGCTTCTGTGTAGTTTTTATTTGAACATATTCATTTTTCCGCTATAGGCCTCTTAGCGCCCTGAATGTTCACTTGCATTTCCTACAGAAAGAGTGTTTCAGAACTGCTCAATAATAACTAAGGTTCAACTCTGTTATTTGAATGCACAGAACAGTAAGAAGTTTCACAGATTGCTTCTGTGTGGTTTTTATTTGAATATATTCCTTTTCCCACTATAGGCCTCTCAGCGCCCGGAATGTCCACTTGCATTTTCTACAGAAAGAGTGTTTCAGAACTGCTCAATAAAAACTACCGTTCAACTATGTTAGTTGAATGCACAGAACAGAAAGAAGTTTCACAGATTGCTTCTTTGTAGTTTTGGTTTGAAGATATTCACTTTTCCACAATAGGCCTTTTAGCGCCATGAATGTCCACTTGCATTTTCTACAGAAAGAGTGTTTCAGAACTGTTCAATCAAAATTAAGGTTCAACGGTGCTAGTTTATAGAACAGAACCGTAAGAAGTTTCACAGATTGCTTCTGTGTAGTTTGTATTTGAAGGTATTTTTTTTTCCGCTATAGGCCTCTTAGTGCTCCAAAGGTCCACTTGCATTTTCTACAGAAAGAGTGTTTTAGAACTTCGCAATCAAAAGTAAGTTTGAACTCCGTTAGTTGAATGCACAGAACAGAGAGAAGTTTCACAGATAGCTTCTGTGTAGTTTTTATGTGAACTTTTTCCTTTTTCCACTATAGTCCTCTTAGCGCCCTGAATGTCCATTGTATTTTCTACAGAAAGAGTTTTTCAGAAATGCTCAATCAAAACTGAGGTTCAACTCTGTTAGTTGAATGCACAGAACAGTAAGAAGTTTCACAGATTGCTTCTGTGCAGTTTTTATTTGAAAATATTCCTTTTCCACTATAGGCCTCTTAGCCCCCTGAATGTCCAATTGCATTTTCTACAGAAAGAGTGTTTCAGAACTGCTCAATCAAAATTAAGGTTCAACTCTGTTAGTTGAATGCACAGAACAGAAAGAAGTTTCACAGATATCTTCTGTGTAGTTTTTATTAGAACTTATTCCTTTTTCCACTATAGGCCTCTGAGCTCCGTGAATGTCCACTTGCATTTTCTACAGAAAGAGTGTTTCACAACTGTTCGATCAAAATTAAGGTTCAACTGTGTTAGTTTAAAGAACAGAACGGTAAGAAGTTTCACAGATTTCTTCTGTGCAGTCTTTATTTGAAAATAATCCTTTTCCACTATAGGCCTCTTAGCGCCCTGAATGTCCAATTGCATTTTCTACAGAAAGAGTGTTTCGGAACTGCTCAATCAAAAGTAAGGTTAAACTCTGTTATTTGAATGCACAGAACGGAAAGAAGTTTCACAGAATGCTTCTGTGTAGTTTTTATTTGAAGATATTACTTTTTCCGCTATAGGCCTCTTAGCGCTCCGAATGTCCACTTGCATTTTCTCCAGAAAGAGTGTTTCAGAACTGCTTAATCAAAAGTAAGGTTCAACTCTGTTAGTTGAATGCACAGAACAGAGAGAAGTTTCACAGATATCTTTTGTGTAGTTTTCATTTGAACATATTCCATTTTCCACTATAGGCCTCTTAGCGCCCTGAATGTCCACTTGTATTTTCTACACAAAGAGTGTTTCAGAACTGCTCAATAAAACCTGAGGTTCAACTCTGTTAGTTGAATGCACAGAAATGTAAGAAGTTTCACAGATTTCTTCTGTGCAGTTTTTATTTGAAAATATTCCTTTTCCACTATAGGCCTCTTAGCGCCCTGAATGTCCAATTGCATTTTCTACAGAAAGTGTGTTTCAGAACTGCTGAATCAAAAGTAAGGTTCAACTCTGTTATTTGAATGCACAGAACAGAAAGAAGTTTCACGGATTGCTACTGTGTAGTTTTGTTTGAAGATATTCCTTTTTCTACTATGGGCCTCTTAGCGCCATGAATGTCTACTTGCATTTTCTACAGAAAGAGTGTTTCAGACCTGCTCAATCAAAAATAAAGTTCAACTCTGTTAGTTGAATGCACAGAACAGAGAGAAGTTTCACAGATATCTTCTGTGTAGTTTTTATTTGAACTTATTCCTTTTTCCACTATAGGCCTCTTAGCGCCCTGAATGTCCACTTGTATTTTCTATAGAAAGAGTGTTTCAGAACTGCTCAATCAAAACTAAGGTTCAACTCTGTTACTTGAATGCACCGAACAGAAAGAAGTTTCACAGATTGCTTCTTTGTAGTTTTTGTTTGAAGATAGTCCCTTTTCCACTATAAGCCTCTTAGCGCCATGAATGTCCACTTGCATTTTCTACAGAAAGAGTGTTTCAGAACTGTTCAATCAAAATTAAGGTTCAACTGTGTTAGTTTAAAGAACAGAACCATAAGGAGTTTCACAGATGGCTTCTGTGTAGTTTTTATTTGAAGGTATTCCTTTTTCCAACAAGGGCCTCTTAGCGCCCAGAAAGTCCACTTGCATTTTCTACAGAAAGTGTGTTTCAGAACTGCTCAATCAAAAGTAAGGTAGAACTCTGTTAGTTGAATTCACAGGACTGTAAGAAGTTTCACAGATAGCTTCTTTGTAGTTTTTATTTGAACATATAACTTTTTCAACTATCGGCCACTTAGCGCCCTGAATGTTTACTTACATTTTCTGCAGAAAGAGGGTTTCATAACTGCTCCTTATAAACTAAGGTTCAACACTGTTAGTTGAATGCACAGAACAGTAACAAGTTTCCCAGGTTGCTTCTGTGTAGTTGTTATTAGAACATATTCATTTTTCCGCTCTAGGCCTCTTAGCGCATTGAATGTTCACTTGCATTTTCCTCAGAAAGAGTGTTTCAGAACTGCTCAATAATAACTAAGGTTCAACTCTCTTAGTTGAATTCACAGAACAGTAAGAAGTTTCACAGATTGCTTCTGTGTGGTTTTTATTTGAAGATATTCCTTTTCCCACTATAGGCCTCTCAGCGCCCTGAATGTCCACTTGCATTTTCTACAGAAAGAGTTTTTCAGAACTGCTCAATAAAAACTACCGTTCAACTATGTTAGTTGAATGCACAGAACGGTAAGAAGTTTCGCAGATTGCTTCTGTGCAGTTTTTATTTGAAAATATTCCTTTTTCCACTATAGGCCTCTTAGCTCCCTGAATGACCAATTGCATTTTCTATAGAAGGGTGTTTCAGAAGTGCTCAATCAAAAGTAAGGTTCAACTCTGTCAGATGAATGCAAACAACAGAAAGAAGTTTCACAGATTGCTTCTGTGTAGTTTTTATTTGAAGATACTACTTTTTCCGCTGTAGGCCTCTTAGCGCTCCGAAGGTCCACTTGCATTTTCTACAGAAAGAGTGTTTCAGAACTGCTCAATCAAAAGTAAGGTTCAACCCTGTTAGTTGAATGGACAGAACAGAAAGAAGTTTCACATATTGCTTCTGTGTAGTTTTGTTTGAAGATATACCTATTTCTACTAGGGGCCTCTTACCGCCATGAATGTCCACTTGCATTTTCTACAGAAAGAGTGTTTCAGAACTGCTCAATCAAAACTAAGGTTCAAATCTGTCAGTTGAATGCACAGAACAGAGATTAGTTTCACAGATATCTTCTGTGTAGATTTTATTAGAACTTATACCTTTTTCCACTATAGGCCTCTGAGCTCCGTGAATGTCCACTTGCATTTTCTACAGAAAGAGTGTTTCACAACTGTTCGATCAAAATTAAGGTTCAACTGTGTTAGTTTGAAGAACAGAATGGTAAGAAGTTTCACAGATTTCTTCTGTGCAGTCTTTATTTGAAAATAATCCTTTTCCACTATAGGCCTCTTAGCGCCCTGAATGTCCAATTGCATTTTCTACAGAAAGAGTGTTTCAGAACTGCTCAATCAAAAGTAAGGTTAAACTCTGTTATTTGAATGCACAGAATAGAAAGAAGTTTCACAGAATGCTTCTGTGTAGTTTTTATTTGAAGATATTACTTTTTCCGCTATAGGCCTCTTAGCGCTCCGAATGTCCACTTGCATTTTCTACAGAAAGAGTGTTTCAGAACTGCTCAATCAAAAGTAAGGTTCAACTCTGTTAGTTGAATGCACAGAACAGAGAGAAGTTTCACAGATATCTTCTGTGTAGTTTTTATTTGAACATATTCCATTTTCCACTATAGGCCTCTTAGCGCCCTGAATGTCCACTTGTATTTTCTACACAAAGAGTGTTTCAGAACTGCTCAATAAAACCTGAGGTTCAACTCTGTTAGTTGAATGCACAGAACTGTAAGAAGTTTCACAGATTTCTTCTGTGCAGTTTTTATTTGAAAATATTCCTTTTCCACTATAGGCCTCTTAGCGCCCTGAATGTCCAATTGCATTTTCTACAGAAAGTGTGTTTCAGAACTGCTCAATCAAAAGTAAGGTTCAACTCTGTTATTTGAATGCACAGAACAGAAAGAAGTTTCACGGATTGCTACTGTGTAGTTTTGTTTGAAGATATTCCTTTTTCTACTATGGGCCTCTTAGCGCCATGAATGTCTACTTGCATTTTCTACAGAAAGAGTGTTTCAGACCTGCTCAATCAAAACTAAAGTTCAAACCTTTTAGTTGAATGCACAGAACAGTAAGAAGTTTCACAGGTTGCTTCTGTGAGGTTTCTTTTTTTAAGATATTCCTTTTCCCACTATAGGCCTCTCAGCGCCCTGAATGTCCATTGAATTTTCTACAGAAAGAGTGTTTCAGAACTGCTCAATAAAAACTACCGTTCAAACATGTTAGTTGAATGCACAGAACAGTAAGAAGTTTCACAGATTCCTTCTGTGTGGTTTTTATTTGAAGATATTCCTTTTCCCACTGTAGGCCTCTCAGCGCCCTGAATGTCCACTTGCATTTTCTACAGAAAGAGTGTTTCAGAACTGCTCAATAAAAACTACCGTTCAACTATATTAGTTGAATGCACAGAACAGTAAGAAGTTTCGCAGATTGCTTCTGTGCAGTTTTTATTTGAAAATATTCCTTTTTCCACTATAGGCCTCTTAGATCCCTGAATGTCCAGTTGCATTTTCTATAGAAAGGGTGTTTCAGAAGTGCTCAATGAAAAGTTAGGTTCAACTCTGTTGGATGAATGCAAAGAACAGAAAAAACTTTCACAGAATGCTTCTGTGTAGTTTGTATTTGAAGGTATAACTTTTTCCGCTATAGGCCTCTTAGCGCTCCGAATGTCCACTTGCATTTTCTACAGAAAGAGTGTTTCAGAACTGCTCAATCAAAAGTAAGGTTCAAATCCGTTAGTGGAATGCACAGAACAGATAGAAGTTTCACAGATAGTTTCTGTGTAGTTTTTATGTGAACTTTTTCCTTTTTCCGCTATAGTCCTCTTAGCACCCTGAATGTCCACTTGTATTTTCTACAGAAATAGTGTTTCAGAACTGCTCAATAAAAACTGAGGTTCAACTCTGTTAGTTGAATGCACAGAACAGTAAGAAGTTTCACAGATTTCTTCTGTGCCGTTTTTATTTGAAAATATTCCTTTTCCACTATAGGCCTCTTAGTGCCCTGAATGTCCAATGGCATTTTCGACAGAAAGAGTGTTTCAGAACTGCTCAATCGAAAGTAAGGTTGAACTCAGTTAGTTGTAAGCACAGAACTGTAAGAAGTTTCACAGATATCTTCTTTGTAGTTTTTTTTTGAACATATATCTTTTTCATCTATAGGCCTCCTAGCGCCCAGAATGTTCACTTGCATTTCCTTCAGAAAGAGTGATTCATAACTCCTCAATATAATCTAAGGTTCAACTCTGTTAGTTGAATGCACAGAACAGTTAGAAATTTCACAGATTGCTTCTGCGTAGTTTTTATTTGAACATATTCATTTTTCCGCTGTAGGCCTCTTAGCGCCCTGAATGTTCACTTTCATTTTCCACAGAAAGAGTGTTTCAGAACTGCACAATAATAACTAAGGTTCAACTCAGTTAGTTGAATGCACAGAACAGAAAGAAGTTTCACAGAATGCTTCTGTGTAGTTTTTATTTGAAGATATTCCTTTTTCCGCTATAGGCCTCTTAGCGCCCTGAATTTCCAATGGCATTTTCTACAGAAAGAGAGTTTCACAACTGCTCAATCAAAAGTAAGTTTAAACTCTGTTAGTTGAATGCACAGAACAGAAAGTAGTTTCACAGATTTCTTCTGTGCAGTTTTTATTTGAAAATATTCCTTTTCCATTATAGGCCTCTTAGCGCCCTGAATATCCAATTGCATTATCTACACAAAGAGTGTTTCAGAACAGCTCAATCAAAGGTAAGGTTAAAATCTGTTAGTTGAATGCGCAGAACACACAGAAGTTTCACAGAATGATTCTGTGTAGTTTTTATTTGAAGATATTACTTTTTCCGCTATAGGCCTCTTAGCGCTCCGAAGGTCCACTTGCATTTTCTACAGAAAGAGTGTTTCAGAATTGCTCAATCAAAAGTAAGGTTCAACTCTGTTAGTTGAATGCACAGAAGAGAAAGAAGTTTCACAGATTGCTTCTGTGTAGTTTTTGTTTGAAGATATTCCTTTTTCTACTGTGGCCCTCTTACCGCCATGAATGTCCACTTGCATTTTCTACAGAAAGAGTGTTTCAGAACTGCTCAATCAAAACTAAGGTTCAACTCTGTTAGTTGAATGCACAGAACAGAGATAAGTTTCACAGATATCTTCTGTATAGTTTTTATTTGAACTTATTCCTTTTTCCACTATAGGCCTCTTAGCGCCCTGAATGTCCACTTGAATTTTCTACAGAAAGAGTGTTTCAAAACTGCTCAATCAAAACTAAGGTTCAACTCTGTTAGTTGAATGCACAGAACAGAAAGAAGTTTCACAGATTGCTTCTTTGTAGTTTTTGTTTGAAGATATTCCCTTTTCCACTATAGGCCTCTGAGCTCCATGAATGTCCACCTTCATTTTCTACAGAAAGAGTGTTTCAGAACTGCTCAATCAAAAGTAAGGTTGAACTCTGTTAGTTGAATGCACAGAATTGTAAGAAGTTTCACACATAGCTTCTTTGTAGTTTTTATTTGAACATATACCTTTTTCAACTATAGGCCTCTTAGCGCCCTGAATGTTCACTTGCATTTTCTGCAGAAAGAGTGTTTCAGAACTGTTCAATCAAAATTAAGGTTCAACTGTGTTAGTTTAAAGAACAGAACCATAAGAAGTTTCACAGATTACTTCTGTGTAGTTTTTATTTGAACATATAACTTTTTCAACTATAGGCCTCCTAGCGCCCTGAATGTTCACTTGCATTTTCTACAGAAACAGTGTTGCAGAACTGCTCAATAATAACTAAGGTTCAAATCTCTTAGTTGAATGCACAGAACAATAAGTAGTTTCACAGATTGCTTCTGTGTGGTTTTTTTGAAGATATTCCTTTTCCCACTATAGGCCTCTCAGCGACTGAATATCCACTTACATTTTCTACAGAAAGATTGTTTCGGAACTGCTCAATAAAAACTACCGTTCAAATATGTTAGTTGAATGCCCAGAACAGAAAGTAGTTTCGCAGATTGCTTCTGTGCAGTTTTTATTGAAAAATATTCCTTTTTGCACTATAGGCCTCTTAGCTCCCTGAAGGTCCAATTGCATTTTCTATAGAAAGGGTGTTTCAGAAGTGCTCAATTAAAAGTAAGGTTCAACTCTGTTAGTTGAATGCAAAGAACAGAAATAAGTTTCACAGAATGCTTCTGTGTAGTTTGTATTTGAAGTTATTACTTTTTTCGCTATAGGCCTCTTAGCGCTCCTAAAGTACACTTGCATTTTCTACAGAAAGAGTGTCTCAGAACTTCTCAATCAAAAGTAAGGTTCAACTCCGTTACTTGAATGCACAGAACAGAGAGAAGTTTCACAGATAGCTTCTGTGTAGTTTTTATGTGAACTTTTTCCTTTTTGCACTATAGGCCTCTGAGCGCCCTGAATGTCCAATTGCATTTTCTACAGAAAGAGTGTTTCAGAACTGCTCAATCAAAAGTAAGGTTAAACTTAGCGCCATGAATGTCCACTTGCATTTTCTACAGAAAGAGTGTTTCAGAACTGTTCAATCAAAATTAAGGTTCAACTGTGTTAGTTTAAAGAAGAGAACCGTAAGAAGTTTCACAGATTGCTTCTGTGTAGTTTTTATTTGAAGGTA
The DNA here is from genome assembly GCF_006542625.1 of Nomascus leucogenys. Lineage (NCBI taxonomy): Eukaryota > Metazoa > Chordata > Mammalia > Primates > Hylobatidae > Nomascus > Nomascus leucogenys. The sequence continues at coordinate 12,751 of NW_022097778.1, forward strand.
TTCCTTTTTCCACCATAGGACACTTAGCCACCTGAATGTCCACTTGCATTTTCTACAGAGAGTGTGTTTCAGAACTGCTCAATCAAAAGTAAGGTTAAACTCTGTTAGTTGAATGCACAGAACAGAGAGAAGTTTCACAGAATGCTTCTGTGTAGTTTCTTAGCGCCATGAATGTCCACTTGCATTTTCTACAGAAAGAGTGTTTCAGAACTGTTCAATCAAAATTAAGGTTCAACTGTGCTAGTTTAAAGAACAGAACCGTAAGAAGTTTCACAGATAGCTTCTGTGTAGTTTTTATGTGAAGATATTCCTTTTCCCACTCTAGGCCTCTCAGCGCCCTGAATGACCACTTGCATTTTCTACAGAAAGTGAGTTTCAGAACTGCTCAATAAAAACTACCGTTCAACTATTTTAGTTGAATGCACAGAACAGTAAGAAGTTTTGCAGATTGCTTCTGTGCAGTTTTTATTTGAAAATATTCCTTTTTCCACTATAGGCCTCTTAGAGCCCTGAATGTCCAATTGCATTTTCTATAGAAAAGGTGTTTCAGAAGTGCTCAATCAAAAGTAAGGTTCAATTCTGTTAGATGAATGCAAAGAACAGAAGAAGTTTCACAGAATGCTTCTGTGTAGTTTTTGTTTCAAGATATTCCCTTTTCCACTATAGGCCTCTTAGCGCCATGAATGTCCACTTGCATTTTCTACAGAAAGAGTGTTTCAGAACTGTTCAATCAAAATTAAGGTACAATTGTGATAGTTTAAAGAACAGAAACGTAAGAAGTTTCAGAGATTGCTTCTGTGTAGTTTTTATTTGAAGGTATGCCTTTTTCCACCATAGGACTCTTACCGCCCTGAATGTCCACTTGAATTTTATACAGAAAGGGTGTTTCAGAACTGCTCAATCAAAAGTAAGGTTGAACTCTCTTAGTTGAATGCACAGAACAGTAAGAAGTTTCACAGAGAGCTTCTTTCTAGTTTTTATTTGAACATATACCTTTTTCAACTATAGGCCTATTAGTGCCCAGAATGTTCACTTGCATTTTCTGCAGAAAGAGTGTTTCAGAACTGCTCAATAATAACTAACGTTCAAATCTGTTAGTTGAATGCACAGAACAGTAAGAAGTTTCACAGATTGCTTCTGTGTGGTTTTTTTTTTTAAGATAATCCTTTTCCCACTATAGGCCTCTCAGCGCCCTGAATGTCCATTGCATTTTCTACAGAAAGAGTGTTTCAGAACTGCTCAATAAAAACTACCGTTCAACCATGTTAGTTGAAAGCACAGAACAGAAAGAAGTTTCACAGATTGCTTCTTTGTAGTTTGTATTTGAAGGTATTACTTTTTCCGCTATAGCCTCTTAGCGCACCGAAGGTCTACTTGCATTTTCTACAGAAAGAGCGTCTCAGAACTTCTCAATCAAAAGTAAGGTTCAACTCCGTTAGTTGAATGCACAGAACAGAGAGAAGATTCACAGATTGCTTCTGTGTAGTTTTTATGTGAAATTTTTCCTTTTCCACTATAGTCCTCTTAGCGCCCTTAATATCCACTTGTATTTTCTACAGAAAGAGTGGTTCAGAACTGCTCAATCAAAACTAAGGTTCAAATCCATTAGTTGAATGCACAGAACAGAGAGAAGTTTCACAGATATCTTCTGTGTAGTTTTTATTTGAACATATTCCTTTTTCCAGTATAGGCCTCTTAGCGCCCTGAATGTCCATTTGTATTTTGTACAGAAAGAGTGTTTCAGAACTGCTCAATCAAAAGTAAGGTTGAACTCTGTTAGTTGAATGCACAGAACTGTAAAAAGTTTCACAGATAGCTTCTTTGTAATTTTTAATTGTACATATACCTTTTTCACAAATAGGCCTCTTAGCGCCCTGAATGTTCACTTGCATTTTCTGCAGAAAGAGTGTTTCAGAACTGCCCAATAAAAACTACCGTTCAACTATGTTAGTTGAATGCACAGAACAGTAAGAAGTTCCGCAGATTGCTTCTGTGCAGTATTTATTTGAAAATATTCCTTTTTCCACTATAGGCCTCTTAGCTCCCTGAATGTCCAATTGCATTTTCTATAGAAAGGGCGTTTCAGAAGTGATCAATCAAAAGTAAGGTTCAACTCTGTTAGATGAATGCAAAGAACAGAAAGAAGTTTCACACAATGCTTCTCTGTAGTTTGCATTTGAAGGTATTGCTTTTTCCGCTATTGGCCTCCTAGCACTCCGAATGTCTACTTGCATTATATACATAAAGAGTGTTTCAGAATTGCTCAATCAAAACTGAGGTTCAACTCTGTTAGTTGAATGCACAGAACAGTAAGAAGTTTCACAGATTTCTTCTGTGCAGTTTTTATATGAAAATATTCCTTTTACACTATAGGCCTCTCAGCGCCCTGAATGTCCAATTGCATTTTCTACAGAAAGAGTGTTTCAGAACTGCTCAATCAAAAGTAAGGTTAAACTCTGTTAGTTGAATGCACAGAACAGAAAGAAGTTTCACAGAATGCTTCTGTGTAGTTTTTAATTGAAGATATTACTTTTTCCGCTATAGGCCTTTTAGCGCTCCGAATGTCCACTTGCATTTTCTACAGAAAGAGTGTTTCAGAACTGCTGAATCAAAAGTAAGGTTCAACTCTGTTAGTTGAATGCACAGAACAGAAAGAAGTTTCACAGATTGCTTTTTTGTAGTTTTTTTTGAAGATATTCCTTTTTCTACTATGGGCCTCTTAGCGCCATGAATGTCCACTTGCATTTTCTACAGAAAGAGTGTTTCAGAACTGTTCAATCAAAATTAAGGTTCAACTCTGTTAGTTTAAAGAACAGAACCATAAGAAGTTTCACAGATTGCTTCTGAGTAGTTTTTATTTGAATTTATTACTTTTTCCACCATAGGCGTCTTAGCGCCCTGAATGTCCACTTGCATTTTCTACAGAAAGGGTGTTTCAGAACTGCTCAATCAAAAGTAAGGTTGAACTCTGTTAGTTGAATGCACAGAACTGTAAGAAGTTTCACAGATTGCTTCTGTGTAGTTTTTATTTGAAGGTATTACTTTTTCCGCTATAGGCCTCTTAGCGCTCCGAAGGTCCACTTGCATTTTCTACAGAAAGAGTGTTTCAGAAGTTCTCAATCAAAATTAAGGTTCAACTGTGTTGGTTTAAAGAACAGAACCGTATGAAGTTTCACAGATTGCTTCTGTGTAGTTTTTATTTGAAAGTATTCCTTTTTCCACTATAGGCATCTTAGCGCCCTGAATGTCCACTTGAATTTTATACAGAAAGGGTGTTTCAGAACTGCTCAATCAAAAGTAAGGTTGAAGTCTCTTAGTTGAATGCACAGAACTGTAAGAAGTTTCACAGAGAGCTTCTTTCTAGTTTTTATTTGAACATATACCTTTTTCAACTATAGGCCTATTAGTGCCCAGAACGTTCACTTGCATTTTCTGCAGAAAGAGTGTTTCATAACTGCTCAATATAAACTAAAGTCAACTCTGTTAGTTGAATGCACAGAACAGTAAGAAGTTTCACAGATTTCTTCTGTGCAGTTTTAATTGAAAATATTCCTTTTCCACTATAGGCCTCTTAGCGCCCTGAATGTTCAATTGCATTTTCTACAGAAAGAGTTTTTCAGAACTGCTCAATCAAAAGTATGGTTAAACTCTGTTAATTGAATGCACAGAACAGAAAGATCTTTCACAGAATGCTTCTGTGTAGATTTTATTTGAAGATATTACTTTTTCCGCTATAGGCATCTTAGCGCTCCGAATGTCCACTTGCATTTTCTACAGAAAGAGTTTTTCAGAACTGCTCAATAAAAACTACCGATCAACTATGTTAGTTGAATGCACAGAACAGTAAGAAGTTCCGCAGATTGCCTCTGTGCAGTTTTTATTTGAAAATATTCCTGTTTCCACTATAGGCCTCTTAGCTCCCTGAATGTCCAATTGCATTTTCTATAGAAAGGGCGTTTCAGAAGTGATCAACCAAAAGTAAGGTTCAACTCTGTTAGATGAATGCAAAGAACAGAAAGAAGTTTCACACAATGCTTCTCTGTAGTTTGTATTTGAAGGTATTGCTTTTTCCGCTATTGGCCTCCTAGCGCTCCGAAAGTCCACTTGCATTTTATACAGAAAGAGTGTTTCAGAACTTCTCAATCAAAAGTAAGGTTCAACTCCGTTAGTTGAATGCACAGAACAGAGTGTAGTTTCACAGATAGTTCTGTGTAGTTTTTATGTGAACTTATTCCTTTTTCCACTATAGTCCGCTTAGAGCCCTGAATGTGCACTTGTATTTTCTACAGAAAGAGTGTTTCAGAACTGCTCAATCAAAACTAAGGTTCAACTCTGTTTGTTGAATGCACAGAAGAGAAAGTAGTTTCACAGATTGCTTCTTTGTAGTTTTTGTTTGAAGATATTCCCTTTTCCACTATAGGCCTCTTAGCGCCATGAATGTCCACATGCATTTTCTACAGAAAGAGTGTTTCAGAACTGTTCAATCAAAATTAAGGTTCAACAGTGTTAGTTTAAAGAAGAGAACCGTAAGGAATTTCACTGATTGCTTCTGTGTAGTTTTTATTTGAAGGTATTCCTTTTTCCACTATAGGCCTCTTAGCGCCCTGAATGTCCACTTGCATTTTCTACAGAAAGGGTGTTTCAGAACTGCTCAATCAAAGGTAAGGTTAAACTCTGTTAGTTGAATGCACAGAACTGTAAGAAGTTTCACAGATACCTTCTTTGTAGTTTTTATTTGAACATATACCTTTTTCAACTATAGGCCTCTTAGCGCCCTGAATGTTCACTTGCATTTTCTGCAGAAAGAGTGTTTCATAACTGCTCAATATAAACTAAGGTTCAACTCTGTTAGTTGAATGCACAGAACAGAGAGAAGTTTCACAGATAGCTTCTGTGTAGTTTTTATGTGAACTTTTTCCTTTTTCCTCTATAGTCCTCTTAGCGCCCTGAATGTCCACTTTTATTTTCTACAGAAAGAGTGTTTCTGAACTGCTCAATCAAAACTGAGGTTCAACTCTGTTAGTTGAATGCACAGAACAGTAAGAAGTTTCACAGATTTCTTCTGTGCAGTTTTTTATTTCAATATATTCCTTTTCAACTATAGGCCTCTTAGCGCCGTGAATGTCCAATTGCATTTTCTACAGAAAGAATGTTTCAGAACTGCTCAATCAAAAGTTAGGTTAAACACTGTTAGTTGAATGCACAGAACAGAAAGAAGTTTCACAGAATGCTTCTGTGTAGTTTTTATTTGAAGATATTATTTTTCCGCTATAGGCCTCTTAGCGCTCCGAAGGTCCACTTGCATTTTCTACAGAAAGAGTGTTTCAGAACTCCTCAATCAAAAGTAAGGTTCATCTCTGTTAGTTGAATGCACAGAACAGAAAGATGTTGCACAGATTGCTTCTTTGTAGTTTTTGTTTGAAGATATTCCTTTTTCTACTATGGGCCTCTTAGCGCCATGAATGTCCACTTGCATTTTCTACAGAAAGAGTGTTTCAGAAATGCTCAATCAAAACTAAGGTTCAACCCTGTTAGTTGAATGCACACAACAGATGGAAGTTTCACAGATATCTTCTGTGTAGTTTTTGTTTGAACTTATTCCTTTTTCAACTAGAGGCGTCTTAGCGCCCTGAATGTTCACTTGCATTTTCTGCAGAAAGAGTGTTTCATAAATGCTCAATATAAAGTAAGGTTCAACTCTGTTAGTTGAATGCACAGAACAGTAAGAAGTTTCACAGATTGCTTCTGTGTAGTTTTTATGTGAACATATTCATTTTTCCGCTATAGCCTCTTAGCACCCTGAATGTTCACTTGCATTTTCTACAGAAGAGTGTTTCAGAACTGCTCAATAATAACTAAGGTTCAACTCAGTTAGTTGAATGCACAGAACAGTAAGAAGTTTCACAGATAGCTTCTGTGTGGTTTTTTTGAAGATATTCCTTTTCCCACTATAGGCCTCTCACGCCCTGAATGTCCCTTGCATTTCTACAGAAAGAGTGTTCAGAACTGCCAATAAAAACTACCGTTCAACTATGTTGGTTGAATGCACAGAACAGTAAGAAGTTTCGCAGATTGCTTCTGTGCAGTTTTTATTTGAAAATATTCCTTTTTCCACTATAGGCCTCTTAGTTCACTGAATGTCCAATTGCATTTTCTATAGAAAGGGTGTTTCAGAAGTGCTCAATCAAAAGTAAGGTTCAACTCTTTTAGACGAAAGCAAAGAACAGAAAGAAGTTTCACAGAATGCTTCTGTGTAGTTTGTATTTGAAGGTATTACTTTTTCCGCTATAGGCCTCTTAGCGCTCCGAAGGTCCACTTGCATTTTCTACAGAAAGAGTGTTTCAGAACTTCTCAATCAAAAGTAAGGTTCAAATCCGTTAGTTGAATGCACAGAACAGAGAGAAGTTTCACAGATAGCTTCTGTGTAGTTTTTATGTGAACTTTTTCCTTTTTCCACTATCGTCCTCTTAGCGCCCTAAATGTCCACTTCTATTTGCTACAGAAAGAGTGTTTCAGAACTGCCCTATCAAAACTGAGATTCAACTCTGTTAGTTGAATGCACAGAACAGTAAGAAGTTTCACAGATTTCTTCTGTGCAGTTTTTATTTGAAAATATTCCTTTTCCACTATAGGCCTCTTAGCGCCCTGAAGGTCCAATTGCATTTTCTGCAGAAGAGTGTTTCAGAACTGCTCAATCAAAACTAAGGTTCGGGGTTTTAGCCAAGATG